>NW_028326618.1:0-41322 GCF_027475165.1 Benincasa hispida
AGTTCTCTTCACAGAGACCTCAGGACTGTGGGTCATGTTCTTTGACGGTGCGGCACGAAAAAGTGGTGCGGGGGCAAGTATCATCCTCATTCCGCCAAAAAAGCACATGTTGCCTTATAGCTTCGCACTTGTCAAGTAATGTTCAAACAACGTCGCCAAATATCAAGCCTTGATAATTGGCCTCTAAATGGCCTTAGAGATTGGAGTAGCTTGTATAGAAATCTTCGGTGACTCAAAGTTGATAATCAATCAACTCTTATGCCAGTACGAGGTGAAGCATGATGACTTGAAACCCTACTTCACTTATGCTCACCAGTTGATGGAGAAGTTCGAAAGCGATTCATTGGAACATGTCCCGAGGACGGAGAACAAGAAAGCGGATGCCTTGGCAAACCTAGCCACTACTTTAACGAACCTGGATAATGTGCCCCTTAATATATCGCTTTGGCGGAGATGGGTTGTACCTCCGATTGGGACTGCATATGGGGAAACGAATGCGATATCAGTCTACCTAACTGACTAGGAAGACTGGCGGCAGCTCATCATAGATTACCTTGAGCATGGGAGTCTCCCGGATGACTCCTGTCGTAAAATCGAGGTTCGCAGGAGAGCCGCGCATTTCATTTACTACAAAGGGGTCCTATACCGTCGATCCCTTGAAGGACTTTTCCTTCGATGCCTCAGTAAGGAAGAGTCAGCAAAGGCTTTGGAGGAAGCACACTAAGGCGTATGTGGTGCGCATTAAGCAGGACTAAAGCTACAATTTCAGCTGAAAAGAATGGGTTATTATTGGCCGGGAATTATCCAGGACTCAATGGATTATGCAAAGAAATATAAAGCCTGCCAATATCATGCGAATTTCATTCATCAACCGCCCGAGCCTCTACATCCGACCATAGCCTCGTGGCCTTTTGAAGCATGAGGGCTCGATCTAGTCGACCCTATAACACCTAAGTCGACAGAAGGGCACTCCTACATCCTCGCAGCCACTGACTACTTCTCAAGATGGGCTGCGGCTGTCGCGCTAAAGGAAGCTGAGAAAGAAAACGTGGTGGATTTTATCCGCACTCATATCATTTATCGGTACGGTATTCCCCATTGGATTGTGATGGATAATGGAAGACAATTCTCCAATTGTTTGATGGATAGGTTGTGTGAAAAATTCAAATTCAAGCAGTACAAGTCATCCATATATAACGCTGCCGCAAATGGGTTGGTTGAGGCATTTAACATGACATTGTGCAACCTGCTGAAGAAAAATTTTTCCAAGTCGAAGATAGATTGGCAGAAGAAGATCAATGAAGCGTTGTGGGCTTATCGCACCACTCACCGTACCCCTACAGGAGTCACCTCGTACTCTCTCATTTATGGGGTAGAAGTTGTCCTTCCTTTGGAAAGAGAAATTCCATCGCTAAGAATGGCAGTGCAAGAAGAGCTAACTACAGAGGACAACCCAAACTGTTGCTTCAAGAGTTGGAAGCACTGGATGAAAAACGATTAGAAGCTCAGCAAGCGCTGGAGTGTTACCAGGCGCGAATGTCTAAGGCCTTCGATAAGCATGTAAAGCCTCGGTTCTTTCAAGTAGGTGATCTAGTAATCGCCGTAAGGAGACCAATTATCACGACAAGACATACAGGGAATAAGTTTACACCTAAATGGGATGGGCCCTACGTTGTCAAAGAAGTCTACACAAACGGAGCGTACAAGATAGTTGATCAGGATGGGCTAAGAATTGGCCCAATCAATGGCAAGTTTCTTAAGAAGTTTTACGCATAAAAAAAAAAAAAAAAGAAAAAAAACCTTTGTACGAACTACGTTACGACTTAATCCCTGTCATTATAAAGGGACGTAGCCAGCTTAAAGAAATTTAAGTTCAGTCACGTGATGAAAAAAAATATATGTGCATGTACATGAGTAAAAAAAAAAATATAGATAAATAAACAAATAAGAGAAGCAAAAATTTAAAAGAGGCTACAAGGTGCCAGAGAACATCACTGAGAAAATGACAACAAAAAAACACTTCCATTTAAGATATTCAACACTACAATAATCGAATTCTTATGCCTAGAAGTATGCCTAATCCAATAAGATGAGCAACATCAAGTCAAGGTACCCAGTGGTAGTTCCCCAGCTCATGTTGCATGGCTTCTAATACATGGCATAGGACATCAGAAGCTTTGACATGCTTGTCAGAAAGGATTGAGGTGGTCTCGATCTTGTTTATCGCCCCCCGCATCTCCGAGGCCTCAAGCTTATGCCGAGTCAAAAGGTCTTTGCTCTCAGAAATCAGTAGCGATATTTTGGCCCATTTGGCCCTGATGGCCTCCAACCTGGCTAGTAGTGTCTCTTCTTCTTGTAAGGCCCGAGAGTCGCGTTCAAGTAGCGCCTTTCGTTTAGCAAAAGTACTACTCTCATCATACAGTATTTTCTCCAGATCAGACTTAGCCTCCTTCAAATGTTGCTCCTTACTTGTTTGAGTTAACTGAGAAGAATAAGATAACTAAAACTAATTATACTTATCCACGTTTCGAAAGTACTCATCGGCAATTTTTCTGAGAGGAGGGAGGTTAGCACCACAAATGTTGGAAATGGCTCGGAATATCTCATGTGTTTCTTTCTCTAGACTAAGAACCTTCTCGAAATGAGTACGCATGATCTTCATGTGCATAGTCTTCTACATGACCGAGGTTGCATGGCGTCGAACGTCGGAAACTATGGTGGCAGCATAGAACTTGAAAACCTCTGGGACGATCGGAGATTGTGCCCTATCTACTTGCCTCGGGAACTCACTATCACTTGGACTTGCCAAGACCTTTGACGCTTCTCCGGGTTGGAGAACCCTTCCTACCGCAGGCACCAAAGGGGAATTAGTTTCCTTGGCTACAAAATCTGAAGCCTCGATGTTCCCGACAACCACTGCCTCCTTGACATGAGGGATGTCATCGAGGATAGCACACACTGGAAAAGACCTTGGCACGGGATGCACCGGCAGCGCTTCGGAGGTACCAATGCCCTCAATGGCTGAGTCAACGGAAAAAGAGACCACCAAAGATTCTTCGCTTCGTGAGGCTTCAAGTCCTTGAAGAGAGAGGTTTAGGGGTGACTGCAAAAAGGGAGACTAAATGTAAACCGTACAATTAAAAAAAAAAAGAGACGAGATGAGAGGACTTATATATATATAAAGGGATGACATACCAATAGTTTGAGAGTGTTAGAAGCCACCAGATCATTCTGAAACCTCTCAAGAAAATCGGCATCCAAGGCCCTGTGCTTTTTGGAGGGTTGCTTTCAACAATGATCACCGGTACTATTATGACTGTCCTTCTCAACTGGTTTGGAAGCGTCTTTTTGTGCGATCGTCGCCACCTCCTCAGTTAGGCGAAGTTGCTTCCCCCCATGGTTGATCCCTTTACCTTTGGGTAATCTTGGCAACGCTGGGGGAGGAATAGCACTAGTCATTAACAAATGACGATTCACTTTGAAGTAGTTCTTGTGCTTTGTTAACCACCAATCCTTGAACCGTGGGGTAACATGAGTGTGCGGATCCAATGTACCGGCATGAATACCTGAGACGAGGGCTTGCATCTCGTGCATACTCCCCAGTAATGTAAAACGTTCTTCGACATAGGGGCGGGAGGTATTCCCCCTATATCATTCAGAATGTTCTGATGGAAGCCGAACTGTTGGCCGAAGCGAAAGGGACTATACGACTCCATAGTTCGGAAATTTCCACACTGGGAGGATATGTAGCCTGATCGCATGCTAGAGAAATAACTGGATTTCAGAAAAGATAGGTCTCTATTGTCAGTTAGGCGTTCATGCCTGCTCTTGTTAAGAATGCTTGCGTGCCACTAAATACTGGCTCCGCTATGGATCAATTCCCGTGCCTCGTACTCGTCGAAGTAAATTGAGCTACCTTTGCCAGAAAAGTAGGCCATCTTGGGACCTCGAACAGCTGCAGGAATAGGGTAATGCGTGTTGAAGTAATGGGCCAGCCAATTATAGACATAATGCATGGGAAAGTGAAAGTCCATGCGTCCGATCGGGTTCAAAGCCTCTGCTATCAGCCCTAGGCCATGATAGATGTTGGCCAAGATCGGAACGACGAGACTATAAACACTCCCGTGAGCCATCAAACTAGCCATTCTGAAGACCCCGAGGCAAAGGTAACCTCCTTTATGGGGAAATACAAAAAGGCATAACCAGTAGGATAGAAAGGCGGCCAGATAATTTTAGTCCTTCAACTCGTCTTCGACCTCTAGCTCTGCGAATAGCATGTGTTTCCCTGTTTGACCAATCTCGAAATACAATCTGCAAACCGTCAGGATTTTGCATGGACCGAGACCGAGAGGCTTTCTTTTGCTTCCGTGTAACGGGCTTGTCATATTTGTGAGCCCCTAGGAACCAAAAAGTGAACTAGGAGCTGATAGACACTGAGAAGTCATGCTTCGAGGGAGTCGTGCGATTTTTTCTCTACGAGCACACTATCGAAAAATACGCCTGAAAAAGGTGTTCACACATCTTTGGCAAGTACCTCTCTTTGTCGCGGTGATTAGTTAGCTCTTTTAGGGAAGGAACCACCTCCTCGTAAAAGCTTCCTCTGACCGAAAGGCCCTCGAGCAACCAGAGGTCCCATAAAGAAATCGATGCTTCACCCACTGCGGTATGGAGAGTGTTGGTTAAAGGGCATCAGGCTTCACAGAAAGCTCAAACTATGTCACCATTGCGATCATACGTGTACAAGGAGGTCGTCACTGTGCCAAGCAAACTGACGTCATGAAGGAATCGTTCGTTTCGACCTACCACAACCTCAAGCCACTCTCAGTAACAGTCAATGAAGCCGAATTCTCTAGGGACTTTCGTCACGACGGTCTAGTGGACCTGACCCTCAATTATGCGACGTCCAAAAGGTAGCACTCGATCGGGATTTGGGGTCTCTTCATGAATAGCAGATCGCAGGATCTATGCACGCTCTCCTCGGGTCAAGGGCGCTTCCATCAACAATTTGGAAAGGATCATGTTGTCGTCTAGACTTGCCCAATGATCAACGAAAGGACTGGCTAATGATTTTGCCACAAAAAGGCTAAGTCCTTTCTTCATGGGCTGACTCTGGTCTTTAAGAATCACGAAATGCCTCTCATCAGATGAAACGTGCTCGATGAAGTGAACCATTGTTCTGCAAAAAAAAATATCATAGGGGGATAAGTTTCAACCATTCAAAGAAAAAAATAAATTAAAAAAAAGAGAAAAATAAAATCCCTATCTTCCGTGACAACTTGCTAATAGAAGGGGACTAGGGTATCCGTAGTAGACCCTTCTAAGATCGAATGGGAGAGTTGTAAGTCTTTGTGGAGCCCCTCCTATGACGACCTGGATGCACGAGCGGCGCATAAGGCAGACCTTTCCAGGATCCACCCTAGGGTGACCGAATGGGAGAGTTGTAAGCCTTTGCGGGTCCCCTCCCATGACGATCGGGATGCACGAACAATGCTACAAGGCAGACCTTTCGAAGATCCTCCATAAGGCGATCGAATGGGAGAGTTGTGAGCCTTTGCGGGGCCTCTCCCATGATGATCAGGACGTACGAACGATGTTATAAGATAGGTGTTTCGAAGATCCTCCCTAAGGTGATCGAATGGGAGAGTTGTATGCCTTTGCGGGCCCCTCCTATGATGATCAGGATGCACGAACGGTATTACGAGGCAAACCTTTCAAGGATCCTCCCTAGGGTGATTGAATGGAAGAGTTGTAAGCCTTTGCGGGGCCCTCCCATGACGATTAGGATGCACAAATACGAGGAAGAACATGTACACCAAGGAGTCGGTCACATGGACGTGAGAGAAAAAAAACCCACCCTAATTACTGACGGCCGGCGAGATTTAAAAAAAAATGGTTGTGCTCTTTTAAGTTACGCTTCAACTCCTACAAAAAGTAAGGGGGGGCAAGTTAGTAGAAAAAAATATATTGAAAAAAAAAAAAAGAAAACAAAAATCTTCTTTAAAAAATAGGGAATAAAAAGAAACATGTGAAAAAAATGAAGGAAAAAAAAAAAAAAAGAAAGAAAGAAAGAAAAAAAAGGAAAAAAAACAGAAAAGAAAAGGAAATTGTGAAAAGAAAAAAAAAGAGATAAAAAAAGAAAAAAGAAAAGGAGATGGTGAAGAAAAAAATTTTAAAAAGGGAAAAATAAGATTTTTTTTTTTTTTAAAAGAGAGAGAATAAAAACAAAAGAATAAAGAAAGAAAAGAAAGGGAATTTGTGAAAAAGAAAAAAGAGATAAAAAAAAAAAAAGAAAAGAAAAGGAGATCGTGAAATAAAAAAAAATTGAAAAAAAAAAGGGAAAATAAGATAGTAAAAAAAATAAAAGAAGCAAGAAAGAAAAAAAAGGAAAATTGTGAAAAAAAAAAAGGCAAAAAAAATATAGAAAAAAATCTAATAAAAGAAAAACAAAAGAAAAAAAAAATTTAGAAAAAAAAATATATATATAAAAAAAAACAAAAAGAAGGGAAACCCTAATTTCCCATCTCCCTCTTTTCTTCTCACTTACAGCTGCCCCCCTCCCCTTTTTTCTTCTCACTTACAGTCGCCCCCTCCCCTCTTTTCTTCTCACTTACAGTCGCTCCCCTCCCCTCTTTTCTTCTCACTTCCCTCTTTTCTCCATCTCTCACTCCCGTTCTCAACACTCCGACCGTTCCCCCTCCCGCATTCATCCTATTAGACGGAAGGCGACCACCGAGGATGTTATGTGCGGGAGCCAAAGCTAAAAAAAAAAAAAAGGACGCCCAAGCAGTCGACACACCCAAACAGGCGACGGACCGATTCGACGACAACTCGTGATGGTGGACTCCTACGACAATTATGAACAGGCAGCCGTCTCCCCAAGCAATCCAAATCGGATTTGCAACGACGTGCAAACTGCAAAGAACGTAAGAACAAAAAAAATCACACTTCAAGATGAAGAAAATCATGTGTATATATATAGTTAAGTTCGGGCAGGATTTTCTACAAATCATTTGAAATTTGATAAGATCATGGGTTATCTGAACTGAATACTGGTTGTTGGGTTTTGGAATCCCGATTTTAGCCAAAATTGGTTAAGATTCAAAAAAAAAAAATCGCTCAGATTTTAGCCGCACAAGTTTCTTTTGGATCTTGAACCTTATGAAGGAATGGAATTTGAGTCCTGTTGGCTGTCACTTGTTGAAGATATGATCTCAGGGATCATAAGTGGCTTTAGACAATATACTCTACTCGGAGGCAGTGGGTTCCGATGTATTTGCTGGACTTTTTTTTTTTAAGTGCTAAAAGACATTAAGGACCACAAGTTGCAATTATCTATTAAAGTGCATAACATAAAAATTAGTATGAAAGAGGGAGAGAAAATAACTGGGTTTGAAGATAGTGACAATGTTCATTTGATTGATGGCTAATATTTTCAGATCAGGATCCAAATTCAAATTAAAGTTCTTGGTCGGAAGGAAAATTATGTCTCAAATCAAAATTCCACCACATTCAACTCTATCAAATCCTATAAGCCTTAATAAACTCCGAATTTATCAAAATCTTAAGTCTAAATTTCAGGCAATATCCAATTATTCAAACTTTAGATTGAGATTCAATTACACCCCAAATTTTATTCCAAATTTAAGTAAAATGTTTTTGGGTAAAAATTCAATTCCACTCCAAATCACCAAAATTTGGGGTAAAATTCAAATTAAATTAAGGCCAATTTTGAGGAGGAGCCTTCATTTTATTAAATTTTAGGTATATTTCAATCTTTATATGGTGAGAGAGTTTAATTCAAACCCAAACAAAAATTTTAGATTGAATAAATTCTTCTCAAGTCAAATTCTAGCAACAACAAATGAAAATTGGGAACAAAAAGTTACCGTTCCAAATTGTGAGTACCAACAAAATCACACCCGAATATGTCAAAATATAGACATATTAACATAGACCGTGGCATAATCGAGTGTTGTCTCAAATCAAAATATAGATACACTCCAAACATCCACCATATCAAAGTCGAATTAACGAAAGAAAAGTCAAAATTCTACTTTAAATTCAAATGAAGAATTGAGTACACTCCAAATCTAAGAAAAAAAAGTTGTTAGTATCTGAGATACTACTCAAGAATTCAATTTGCAATTAAATTGGAGCATAAATTCTACTTTAGTTCAAATTAAAGTTTACTCGGGAACAAGAAAATCAAGGACTGAAATTCATCTCTTGGCAAAAGTGTGTCAAACAAACAAAATTTCAAATCAAATTCTTAAGCTAATTTCTCATATTTTGGTCAAAATGATGCATCAAAATAAAGGTGTTAAAATCCCACTTTGATTCCGAATTATCTTTTTGAGATCTATCCACCGTATAGACGTGCATAAATCTCGAAAAGAGGGCACTTGTTGGACGAGAAATTTTGGACTAATCACAAGTTGCCACGTCATTTACTAAATTAATGACGAATTCCTAAATCATTAAATTCGGGTCCAATTAGTAGTTGATGTATGTCCCGAATTGAATTGAAGACAAATTTCGATGACGCCATGTAGTTGAATCAGATGAGATTAAATTGGCCCAATTTGATATTATTATTGGATATTATTTGGACCCAAATTTAAAATCAGACACAAAACCAACTAATTGGGCCTAAGGGCTAGGCCCATGGACCAACTAAGCCCAAGCTCACAAAGTCTGCCTGAGAACTCTATAAATAGATAAA
Organism: Benincasa hispida; assembly: GCF_027475165.1. Taxonomy (NCBI): domain Eukaryota; kingdom Viridiplantae; phylum Streptophyta; class Magnoliopsida; order Cucurbitales; family Cucurbitaceae; genus Benincasa; species Benincasa hispida. Next base: position 8,723 of record NW_028326618.1, read on the forward strand.
TTCTCTTCATTTGTAGGGGCAACATTTTCTACATTCAGAGAGCCTACTCCAAGCTTTCAAGGCTTACGCTTTTTTTCTTCAATTCTTCAAGTTAAGCACATCCATCCAACTGAAAGAGAATCAGAGAATCAAGTGAATCAGAGAATCAAGTATTAAAGATCGAACACATCGCATCAAATCAACTTCAACATCAATACTAACTCAAGTTCAACTCCACGAAGTACGTTTCTCCAGAAGCCTCATGTGAACAAAAGTACTTACATTTTTTAGAACATTCTCAACTTTTCCTCTATATTTTCTTATTCCCTAATTTTTTCAAATTTGGTTTCCTTTCAACTTCCTTACATTATCATACATTATCATATTATGTTTCAATCAAAATAGAAAATACATTTTTTTATTTTAGAAAAAACATTCAGAATATTCTCAAGTACTCCTTTTCATATTTCTCTATTTCCTAAATTTCTCAAGTTAATCTCATCTCTTACATTTCCTAATCTTCTCCATCCAAATAAAACTCTTAATTTAAATTAAATTTCTAATCTTCTCCATCCAAATAAAACTCTTAGTTTAAATTAAATTCTAAAAATATACCCCTGATATGAATTAAACCAAAAAAAAAATGAATTAGATCAAGCATGACTTGCATTTTCTTAAAGTAAAATATTAAACCCTTTGTTGCCACAAACCTCAAAATTCTAATTTTAATATTTATGTCAATATTTTTTAATTTGAAAAAATATTTCTTGAAATAATTGGGGAAGTTAATATTTTTATTTCAAATATTTTGTTTTTTCTATAAAATCATACAATTATTTTAAAAAAGAACAAATTATTATTATTATTATTAATTTCAATTTCAATATTTATGTCAATATATATTTTATGGTAATGAAAAAACCTATATTTTATAATTAATATTTTTAAATCAATCTTCTTATTTTCAAGATAATAGTTTATTCTATTTTATTCATTAATTCAAGGGAGGTTAATAAAGAGTTTTAACTTACCTTATATTAGTTGTAGTTATAAATTTATGACATCATAAAAAAAAATATAAGGAAAATAAATATAAACTATGAATCACATGCGATTTGAAGATATAGTTTTTAAATTGAAATGAAATTAAAAGTAGGATATCAAATTTTACAAAATATCTCACTAATATTCTCCCCATATCTCATTTCTCTAAATTCTCAAATTGATCCTCCTCTCTCAATCTCCCTCAATATTCATAAAATAAAATCTCTTATGTGGATTTAGAAAAAATAAAGTAGGTACTTACAAATATTCTCAACCTTTCCTCCATATCTTCTTATTCCCTAATTTTCTTTCATATTTTTCTCTTCCCTAAATTTCTAAGTTAATCTCATCTCTCATATTTCCTCATATTCTCCATCAAAATAAAAGTCGTAATTTAAATTAAATTCTCAAATAAATGCCTAATGTGAATTTAAAGAAAAAGATTGAATTACATCTAGGATGACTTGCATTTTTTTTGTTTGATAATGCTTTTTTCGGGAATGTTGAGAAAAAAATATAGGGAAGAAAACACATGCAATAAAAAAAAAAAAACTACGAAACAAATAACAAAACAAAAGAAAAACAAAGGATTCACACATGATTATAAATCAAAATAAAATAAAATTAAAATTTCCTAAAAAAATAAATGTAGAATATTTTGTGGTGAATTGAAGTAAGGATGGTTTTTTTTTTTTTTTTTTTTTCTAGAATAGTGATGTGAGTATAAGAAAAAGATTAATGGTTTCTTTATGCAAAGACATTTTGACAAGTCATCTCCTTTGCAGAGAGGTGTTTTAGGAAAAGATATCATTGGTGAAAAAAAAAAAGGCTTGTAGCTAACTATTAATTATTAAAGGAGGATATAATGGAAATATGATTAAAAATCAAGGACAACATAGGAATGTGAAAATTCTCCTACTTATACTCTCTTTTAGTATAGTATAGATTAATTATATTTTTTCTTTGTTAAAATTATAGTATTAAATTTTCATCGACATATCAATATTTCCATTGATATTTCTATGTTTCCATGGGTTCGATATCGACATGATGGGTTAATCAATTTTCATTATATAGTAGAAAAATCCATAAAATATAAATAAATAAGCAACAAAATGTCACTAATGTAAATATAATATAAATAATAAACATGTTAACTTGTTTAAAAATCATAAAATGTTTATTTACTAATTTAATTTTTTTGAATTTTTTTATAATTTTTCTAGAAATATCCATCATAATCGACATTTTATCAACATTTTTATCGAAAATTTCATAAAATTAACACATCGATATTTTCAAAAACTTTATTAAAATTAGTAGTTAAATTAGTGAAAATTAAATAGATGATATAATTTAGAATATTAACGAAATTTAGAGTCTAAATTAAAAGTTTAGAGCGAAAATGGTACAAAGTGACAAGTTTAAGGGCAAAGAAATGGTTCTTTTTTCAAATATCTAAATTTACAACTAATTAATAAAGTTTAAATTTAAATACTTAAATTTAAATACTATTTTTGTTTTTCTACTTTCAAATATCCAAACTTCATCCATATACTTTAAATAAATTTTGAAATTAATATTCATAGTTTATTAAATTTTATTTTTCTAAATAAAAAGTCTTTATTAATATTCTCTTGATAAATTGTGAAAATATATTCACATAGTGCATTTTCTTGCATGAAAATTATTATGATCATTTAGTCAATTTTAATAATAATTAACTTTGAATGACTAAATCGAAGATTTATTTAAAATACATAAACTAAAATTAGACAATTGAAAGTAAGAAACTAAAATAGAATAACACTCAAAATACAATGACCAAAAGGATATTTTAGCCTTAAAAAAAAAAGAAAAAATTTCAAGGAAAGAAAAATTTTCATACTATTTACAGAAAAAAAAAAAAAAACACTGATACACATCGATAGACTTCTATCATGTCTATCATATAGTATCAATGATAGACCTCTATCAGTTTCTATCACTAATAGAAGATAATGATAAACTTCTATTAATCTCTATCCAAGAAGATTGAATTTTGCTATTTGTGTAAATAGTTTTCTTGTTTTTCTATTTTTGAAATTTCCTTCAAAAACCATATTAACTTTTACACATAAAATAATGTTGAATAACTTAATTAGTATCAAACGGTAGTAGGAGCCAAAATAACTATAACTCAATTCTTCATTCTTTGGATGCCTAATATATAGCAACCAATAAAGTTGTGGTGTTCATGCTTCATCATGGTCCCCCATACTTTTAGAGTCATAATCTATTATTTTCTTATGCGGTTGGAGGGCAGAGGACCACTAATAATTAATTTACTTGGATTATTTCAAATATATGAATAGCAACTTTGCAATTTTTTTTTTTTTCGCACTAATCGTGTCATTGAAGATATTTATTTTGTTTTATAAATCCGTGATCATTTCTTTATCTAATTAATATGCTTATTTTTATTCTCCCCTTACAAATTTCCATCCAAAAGATTTTATGAAACGAATAATAAAACTTGGAGGTAAACTTGAAAAAACTTATTGGAGAAATCTAGTTTTGCATTTTAATGTGAAGGGTGTTTTTTTTTCAGACTCTCATCCATATATGTTTCAAAACATTTATATGAAAAAATTGGGGTGATATTGCAACTTTTGTAATGAGCATAACTATTTTTTAAATAAGAGACAAAATTTATGGAATATATTTATAATTTTAAAAAGTTTAAAGACTAAATTTATAAGTGAACCCTCTTACTATCTATGTATATATTACAAAAGGTATTGGAGAAATAATCTAAATATAATATAATTGATAATTTTTTCTTTACTCCACAGAAAACGTAGTAGATCCCTCGAAATAAAAAGGTAGGCCCCATTTGATTACTTTTAGTGTTGGTTACTTATGTTCTACATTTATACTGACACATGAGCCCTATATCCAATTTGATTGATGAAATAATGTAATCTGATTAATGAATAAAGAGTAATCAATCCGATTGCGTTTGAGAATTACGTCCCATCGTTATCCTTATTGTTGTAGTTGTCGTTACAACTACCATTATTGTTACTGTTACAATTGAAAAATGATCAATTTTGACATTTTTGCTGTTACAGTTACTGTTTAGCCGTAGAGGTAGAGGTAGAGATAACGATAATAGTAAATTTGACAAAATTAATAATTTTAAGTAAATGATACAATCAAAATCAACTCAATTACGTTTGTGATTCAAGTTCATTAAATTTGATCCATCAATAAAATTTCTTTACAATTATACCAATTTTCATTATGGTTTAATAAACATGACCTTAGTTCAATATGAAGTGAGAGATTCAGGTGAACCTGCTCAGTTTTCCATATGCAAGGAAAACTATAAAAATATTCCAAAATTATATAGAAAAAGACAAACGATCAATTTTCATCCAACAATAATTAATCTTATCGATCTCATTCAATAAATTTTCAAATAGAGAGAGTAATGGAGAAATACTTCATTGTTTCTTGAGGTTGGAGGTTATATCTCGGGTCCATGTAATTGTTTGTACTAATTACTAAAAACAAATAATAATAATTAATTAAGGAGAAATGGGTAGGTAATTAAGCGTCGTAAGTTACTATTAGACGCAAACATTTTTGAGTTTGTAACTAATTAAATCCAAATCCAATGCGACTGTTGATTGAAAGAAGGAGACGGCAACAATGTAATAATGTATGGATGTAACTAATTTAATCCTCTCCGCCTCACAAATTCTATAAAACCATCATTTCTTTTTCAATTTTCACTCTCCGTAACGATTTTTCTTTGGTCGTCGCTCTCGCCGCCGCCGCGGGGATCTCCCCTGAGGTTGCTGTGATTTGCCATTCTCTGTAACCAGGAAACAATGGTGGATCACTGCGCCTTCGGCTGGATCTTGTCCGCCCTCTTCGCCTTCGTCATTGCCCTCTCTTTCTTCCTCGCTCCCAGAAGGAATCGCCGAGTAGAAGGAACCCATTCCACGCCGAGAAGCGACTGTCTCAGAAGCTCTTCAACCACCAACGGAGAATGTAGATCCATCGACGGAGACGCCGACGTCATCATCGTCGGAGCTGGTGTTGCCGGTTCCGCCCTTGCTCACACTCTCGGCAAGGTACAATCGTTTTTTATCGCTTTTTTTTTTTAATTATAAAAAAAATAATAATTAATTATTCGCTTTAGTATAATTGATATTTGATTCATAGAAACCCCGGGAATAAAAGAATCCATTGCAGATTTATGAATTATTATGGATGAGAGGAAAAACAATGGAAAGAAGAAAGAAATTAAAAACTTCTGGTTGTAAATTCCTCTTCCATGTATGCTGTAACCAATGGATGATTGCTTTTTCTTTCTTCCTCTCTTATTGGTGCAAATATATAAAATTAAATTTTTATGCAGCCACTTGTTGATTTTTATAATGGATAAAATCACTGCTTCGTATTTTGATGCAAAATGGTTTTGATTATTGCTGATCGAAGGATAAGGTCCGAATTTATATTTTAAATCTTAACCCAAAACCCAATTTATTTATGTATTTTATGTGATTGTTGTTCATTATCAATCACTCTTTCAAAAGTCAACTATCATTTCAAAAGTTTGATAGTTAAATTTAAAAGAAAAGAATGTTTATATATATATATATATATATATTTCCCTTTTTGTAATTTTTACAATGGAAGCAAAGCAAGCTGATGAGATCAAAACTGGTAGGATGGTCGTCGAGTTCACGTGATTGAAAGAGACTTGACAGAGCCTGATAGAATCGTTGGTGAATTATTGCAGCCTGGGGGATACCTCAAATTGATTGAGTTAGGATTGCAAGGTATGCAATTACCCATGGCAATTTTTTTTTTCCAACTCGCTTCATTTCTTTCTTAAAAGTACAAAATATTCATCAATTAATTTAGGAAAGCAAATGTTTGTAATACAGATTGCGTTGAAGAAATTGATGCACAGAAGGTGTATGGCTATGCCCTTTTTAAGGATGGAAAGAACACTCGACTTTCTTACCCACTGGAAAATTTTCACTCCGATGTATCTGGAAGAAGCTTCCACAATGGACGCTTCATACAGAGAATGAGGGAGAAGGCTGCTTCACTTCCCAAGTATGTTCATTTCGTCTTGTTTTCTTCTCTTTGAATTCATAAGGAGGTTTAGTTAAACTATTTTATACATGTAAATTTACCATTAGTCCGCAACCCATCAGCTTAAACTTTTGAGATAGTCAGTGATTTAACAGTTTAACCTTAATAGAATGTCCCATGATCAAATGTTAAATGTCAATTTTAGTCTATTGAAGTAAAGATTTTGTGGACGGAGTGTTTTGACAATTCATGTCCTTCTGAGTTATTCTGTGATATGAAACATGTGGTCTTTAAACGTTAGGGATTTTATTGTATTGTTAAGCAGATTCGGACAATATGAGGTTGAAACTAATGTTCACTCCTATGTAAATGGATTTAAGACAAAATTTTGTAGGTTTGGGTAAAGATAGAGGCAAATATTCACCATTGACACTTCTGTATTTCTTGTGATTGGAATAATGAATAACTACCCTGGATTCACACATCAATGAAATTTTTTACATGCTGTTTCCATTTCTTGTAGTGTGAGATTGGAGCAAGGGACAGTTACTTCGTTGCTTGAAGAAAAGGGAACGATCAAAGGCGTGCAGTATAAGTCCAAAAATGGTGAAGTAAAAACGGCATATGCTCCTCTAACCATTGTTTGTGATGGTTGCTTCTCAAATTTGCGCCGCTCTCTTTGCAACCCAATGGTAAGGAGACTTCCATGGTATGCCAAAATAGACATTTTCTTTTCTCTTGGGATTTGAGGGCTGCAGAATGATTCTAATTACATTTTGCCAACTGCACGAAAACAGTGAATAAGTTTTTTCAAATTTCGAGCTCTTTATCTGCTCTTTTATCTTTTGCAGGTTGATGTTCCATCTTGTTTTGTGGGATTGGTTCTGGAGAATTGCCAACTTCCTTTTGCAAATCATGGGCATGTTGTTCTCGGAGATCCTTCTCCAATTTTGTTTTATCCCATCAGCAGCACCGAGATCCGTTGTCTGGTTGATGTTCCTGGCCAGAAGGTTCCTTCTATATCAAATGGTGAAATGGAAAAGTATTTGAAGACCGTAGTAGCTCCTCAGGTACAATTTTTCAATAGTCCCAACTTCATGCCGAACTATGTTTTCTAGTGCTCTGAACTGATGACTTTACCATTACTCATGCAGGTTCCTCGGGAAATACATGATGCATTTGTAGCTGCTATTGAGAAGGGTAATATAAGGACAATGCCAAATAGAAGCATGCCTGCCGCTCCCCAGCCGACACCCGGTGCCTTACTAATGGGTGATGCATTCAACATGCGCCACCCTCTCACCGGTGGAGGAATGACAGTAGCTTTGTCTGATATTGTTGTGCTCAGGAACCTCCTGAAGCCACTGAAAGACTTGAATGATGCACCAACTCTCTGCAAGTATCTAGAATCCTTTTACACTCTGAGAAAGGTATAACTTCAGTTTACATTGATGGCAATCCTAAAAGCCATTTTACCATAGGCCGTAAGTAAAATCTCTAATATATTCGTCTCAAACTGCAGCCAGTGGCTTCTACAATCAACACATTGGCAGGGGCATTATACAAGGTCTTTTGTGCATCACCAGATCAAGCAAGGAAGGAAATGAGACAAGCTTGCTTTGATTATTTGAGCCTTGGAGGAATATTCTCAAATGGACCTGTCTCCTTGCTTTCGGGATTGAATCCTCGCCCATTGAGTCTTGTTCTCCATTTCTTTGCGGTGGCAATATATGGAGTTGGTCGCTTACTGCTTCCATTTCCTTCTCCGAAAGGCATCTGGATTGGAGCAAGATTGATCTATGTGAGTTTTGAACTAACAAAACACCATCATTTCATAATTTCCTCTTAGACAAGTAATGACTAATGGGAAATGAATTGGGTTTGTTTGTTGTAGAGCGCATCAGGAATCATATTTCCAATAATAAAGGCGGAAGGAGTTAGGCAGATGTTCTTCCCAGCAACTGTTCCTGCTTATTACAGGAGCCCACCAGTTTTTAAACCCATGCCATGAAAGTGATGAAATACATGAAGGATCAAATTTTGGGCATTGTTTGTATCATATCTGAGGAGGAAAAAGAGGCCTTAAAAGGAAGATAAGTCAAATTTTTTGTTGTTAGATTTTGGTTTCAATTGTTGATCAATAAAGCTGTGTACTTTTGATCTGGAGCCAGGAGTGTAAATATTCTTAATTCATTTCAAGAACCCCCAATCACTTATGTATTGTCAAACTGCCTTGGGAACAATGTAATAGAGTAAAGAGACTTCTTTTTGTTTAATTGGTAGTATTCTAAATGCATAATATTGTGCCCTTTTTATTTATTTATTTATTTTTTTTTCTCCATTTTCCAAATATATTATCGCACATAATCAAATACATTGCTAAAACCACATAGCGTTGAGAGTTATTTGATGGCAAAAGTATCGAAAGAAAAAAAAGTTGTTAGTTTCTTAATTAGATACTTAGAGTTTTTATTATAAAAAAGATGAAGGAAATAAGTAAATGTAAGATTGTTAAATCTACGGGTATTCAAAAGACACTATGACTCGAAAAAATCGACCAATCCAATTCCATCCGTATGATTTGGATTGAATTGAATTCAAATAAATGAAAATTTGGTAAGTTGAGTTAGTTGATGGGTTCATCTAAAATAACCTAAATTAATCTAAACTTATTAGTAACTTTAAAACATATATTTTTTTTTTTCCTTATGATTCAATTATATATACATGTACTTATTAAAATTTTATTTTTTTTGAACAATTTATTCTCCAATCATTCCTGATTTAAATAGATAATTCAATTAACTTGAATCAACCTAACCCAAATGTTTCACGGTTAGGTTGGGTTGGATTATTTTTTAATTGGGGTTATATGGATTGAGAAAATTAATCACCCAAACAATTGGATTGATTATTTCAATCCAATCTAACCCACAAACACTAGAATCATCCGCAAGTCTCTTCGAACCAAAATTTTGGTTAACTTAACACTATTCTTTCCCGGTTTATTAAACACTTGAGAATACAAAGAAATAAAAATAGGAAAATTATTTCAAATGACAAAACTACTGAAAATATCTACAAAATAGCAAAATTTTGAAATCAATCGATGATAAACACGAATAAATATTAGTCTATCCTAAAATTTTATATTTTGATTATTTTTTTCCTATTTGAAAACGGCCCTACAAAATACTTCCCTTCTTAAAAAAAAAAAAAAAAAAAAAAAAAAAAAGGCAAAATATAAAATGCCTCTAAATTATAGGATAAAAATGAAAGTTCTCAAGTTTGAGATATATTATTGAAACTTGTCAAAAAATTCAGGGGTATTTTGTATAATTAAAATTTCCAAAATGAACCCTTTTACCAAGCTACAAGTACTATGACATCCAACAGGAATAAATTTAATATGGTACTGAGAACTCTTTTAGGGTGTGTTTGGTATGTGATAAAAGTAGAGAGTTGAGTTGAGTTGAGTTGGTAATTATTATCTGAAGAGTTAAATTATCTGGGAAGTTAAATTGTCTGTGTTTGTTGTGCAGAGTTGAGTTGAGTTGGTAATTATTGTCTGTGTTTGTTGTGCAGAGTTGAATTGAGTTGAGTTGGAGGATCTGATGCAGTTTTTTTGTGAATGGGATTAGTTCTATTTTTTTCTGTTTGTTTTTTTTATTTCATTCTTTTATTTTTATAGTTTTATGCTTTGCTATTGTTGATTAATTTTCAAATATACACGTATTTTCTCAAATCATTTATGACATAAACTGGACAATCTCAATTTGTAGAACATAATAGATTATTTTTCATATATTCTTTTCAAAAACTGTAATAATTCTAATTCTCCTCAATCGGTAAAACATATCAACAAAATATTTTCATATTGCTACTCAATTAATTGGTATATTGTATATTGTATGTATATATATTGAAGGTATATATATTTCATATTGAATGTTTGTATGTATATATATCCAAAAAAATTCACAAAATATATGTTCTTTTCGATACTTATAATATTAGTTATATTTACAAATACAAAAAGTACATGTTTTCAAGTACGCAAAAGTTATCATTCTTTTCGACATGACAATCCACTGTCCATTTGCTGTTATCCAAAAGAACTATAAACAAAATATAGGGGTGTGGTCAGTCTACATGTTTCTTCCTAGTAGACGGAGGCAGTACCTCTTCCGTGCTTGTTCTGGTACTGAAAGGAAGCAATCTGTCTTCTGAATGTCTGTGACAACGAGGTCAATAAGGGTGACCTGATCATCCTCATTCAGGCCATCAATGTTGTATATGGCATTTACTACTTCCTTTCGACGCCCGAACTCCAACTCATACTTCTTCTTTTGCCACGATGCAAGTCTACCCATGTGTGTGCTCTGCATTTCAACAGTCGATCTCATGATGTCGATCATTTCAGCTTGGAATGATGACCTCTTCCTCTTACTGCCTCGAGATGACTCGGCAGGTACACTCGCTCTACCTGTAGATTGCTCTGCTGGCTCTTCTTCTATTTCATCTTGATTTAATGGTGATTCTGTCTGGCAAACCTCAGGGGTGTGACAATCCTGTGATCCAAGTCGAATCTCATCTTCAAACTCTCTGAATGCATTCTTCACCATCACGTATGGGTCCTCACTTGATTGCCCTACTGCTCTGTCTTTCCCAAATACGGTGGATAGGTCATCGTAATGTGGGAATGGCTTGTTCCACATCCCCTTCGCATTGGGATGACTCTGCATTAATACACATACACATTATTAATATTTATATTATAACACGTATTCGTACATTTTTTTTTCTAGAATCTTACCCGAACCCAAAGATCGAAAATCTCCCTTTCAACCTGGACACATTTGAACTCCTCGTTCCAGCCGAACCCCACTGACTTAACATCTCTGATACTGCGTTGTATTGTTTCTTCAGACTTCTCACCTTGCACTTAATGGTATTATGATTCAATGCGCACCCGGGCACTTTCTCATGCAGAATTCGCTCCAAGTGTTGTAGGTATCCTGGTTGAAACGTCCCATTATCGAACCTCCAACCGGTCTCCACCAAATACAATAGAGCTTCCACCAACTTAGCGTCCTCCACCTTCGACCATACGTGTTTAGACCTCTTACCATTACCTGTCATTATGCTGCATACATACGTTTGTTGAATGAAAAGATGCTATAAATTAAACACATGCACAAACAAAGGATAAACTGCTGAAATTATATGTTCCAATTTAACTTGTTCACACAGAGTCTTGGCACAAAATATTTTCACGACATACTTGGAATGTTCCATAATTAAATTCCATTTAGTAGTAAAAGAAAAGTAAGCAATGAACATTGAATAATCAGGCTATTTCGACCGCTAAGTCATCCCTGAACTTGGTCCATTCCTCTAATGATTCAACAAATTCAATATGATCCCCATCAAGACCAACTGATGCAGAATTCTCCTCATCGGGCACGTCAAGCATTTGCACCGATTCTCATCTCCCTTGTGATCAAGTTGTGAATAAGGCAACATGCAATTATTGTTCGACATTGGACTTGTAGTAGGTAGAATGATTTTCCCCTAAGAATAGCCCACCGCCCCTTTAGCAACCCAAACGCTCGCTCGATAATGTTTCTTGCTGAAGAATGTTTCATTTTGAAAAATTCTCTTGCAGTTGTCGGTGCGTTTCCTGCTCCACGCCAATCGGAGAGATGATATCGTTTCCCTTTGTACGGTGCCAAGAATCCTTCAACATTGGGGTATCCAGCATCACATAGGTAATAGTATCCTATACACGTTTCGAAATGTCATGCACATGTGTTGTGGCAGGTATGCATGTTTAAATAACGTATACGGTTATTATAATACCCTTTGGAACCCTTAATCCGTAAGGTCGTGAAACCACATCCCTAAGAACCCTTGAATCGACTGTAGACCCTTCCCACCCTGGCAAAACGAAGACAAACTCCCCATTTTGATCACACAACGCAAGAACATTTGTGGCAATCTCTCCATTTCTTGTCCTATATTGAGGTCGATCGACAACACTAACATTCACTTTAATGTATGTCCCATCAAACGCACCTAGACAATTCTGTTTCTCTCAAGTGATCAGAATGAATTAAAAAAAATCTATCATTGCATGCATATTTATGACGTATTCATATAAAAAACTGAGTACTTTTTGTACCTGAAACCACTTCCATCTTCCATCGGTGAATGTATTTGTGATCGGTTCTGGTTTTCTTAACAAAACAGTGTGAAGTTGAAAGACTGCCCTAAGAACTGTGTTGAAATATTTCGAAACTCTCACCAGACCTCGAAAAGTTTCTACGTACCACTCGATTCTTGACATCGTGTGCAAGAATGTGTAGAAATATCACAACCATCTCTTCGACATCCATACATCTTGTTGGTTCCAAACAACCAGTCGACCGTAGCATATTACATAGAATCGTAAAGGTACATCTATCCATTCGGATGCTTTCACGACATGTCAAGTCACTCTCGTAAATTAGGCGAAAGAAGGTTAACTGCCTAATGTAGTACCTAGCATATGTCGGTTGTCTCTCTATCCTTCGGTAGTTGTTCAATAACGTGGTTAGTGATATAAACAACTGTATTTGAGAGTGTGAAATAATTCTCATGATCAAAAAGAGGTCTTCAACCGTATCCATCTTTATAGGGAAAAGGGATACACAAGTTGTTCCTGAAAGGGTAAGGTATTTGGCGGATTATGTTTCATGATTAAGAAAGAATAGCAAACGATGTCAAGCGTCGGTATTGGGCATATTGGGTTATAGTTTAGATTTATGGTGTTATTTCCAATGTATCTATAATAATCTAAAAATACATGTTTTCAAGGGCTTAGTGGGTTTTTTTTTCCTAAGGATAGGGTTGAGGGTATTTTAGTTAAGTCTTTTTAAGGGCCTAGTCGGTTCTTTTTTTTTTTTTTTTTTAAGGGCCCAATGTACCTATAATAATCTAAACTTGTCATAATCCTAGTTCCCAGGACAACAAATTTTCACCGAAAGATGTGTTAAAACGATGTATATAGAAAAAAATATGCATTTTTCCATATTTTCAAAACTTGGTAAACCGATTGTATGAATATTGGTGTGCAATATTTTTTTAATTCTTATGTCACCGATTAGAAACTATATTTTTCAGAAATTAAACATTGGTTATAATATTAATACCATCGTTTCATTACAATTACATAATTTATAAATAATAAAAAAAAAAATCAATTTTGATTGTGAAACGATAGTAAGACATACTAAAATTAATCCTGAAACTAGCTTGATAATAACACACCAAAATGTATAGAATATGATCTTATTGAAGCTGAAAAAAAAAGAAAGAATTGAAATGAACATATTATTAGATTAAAAAAAAATTACATAACAGTACTATTTCACCCATAATTCATAAAAAAAAAAACTTGAGAAGTATCAGAGGAGGTGAAAAACAATAAGAGCGAGATCCTCCTCATGAGCGAGATCGTATTATTAGATAAATAAAATTACAGTACTATTTCACCCATAATTCATAAAAAATTTAAGAAGTATCAGAGAGCGAGATCCTCATTGTTTTTCACCCATTGAAATGAACTTATTATTAGATAAAAATAAATTACATAATAGTACTATTTCACCCCTAATTCATAAAAATTTTGAGAAATATCAGATGAAAAAATATAATGTCGCCAACCATTAATAAAAAAAATGTGTGAACTAGTATTTCAAAAAAAAAAAAAATGTGACCAACAATTAACAAATAACATATTTTCATAAAAAAGATTAAAAAAAATAAGTCCTAAAAAAAAGAGATACTTTGAACTTCAAAATAACAAATCTTCTCAAACTAATTAAGAATGATTTGTGCAATTAGTTTGGACCCCACAAAAAACACAAAATATTGATAGTTAGATTAGAAATAAAATAAAATAAATTGAACTAAGAAGTAACCAACAAAAAAATAAATTGAACTAAAGAGTAACCAACAAAAGGTGGAAATATAATGGAGAAAGACAGTGGAAATATAAAACGTACGAGTGAGAAGTCATCTATAAATAGAAGAGGGAGAAAGAAGTGCTTGTTGGAGAGAGTTGAGTGCATTTATTAAAGAGTGAAATTAATTTAATCTCATTAATTAAAGAGTGAAATTAATTTGAGTGTTAGTTGAAAGTAAGTAACAGCCATGGTAGTAAAGTCAAGTAAATACAAATAGTAAAGTCAAGTAAATAGAAATAACATATTTTCATTAAAAAAAAAAAAAAAAAAAATTAGAGTGAGATTCTCCTCATAAAATTAACAAGATTCGACCCACATTTCTAGCGAGATTTCCTTCCAGAGCGAGATCCTCATTATAAAATTAGCGAAATTTACTTCTAGAGTGAGATCCTCATCACAAAATTAGGGAGATTTAGCCCACATTTTTAGCGAGATTTCCTTCTAGCAAGATCAGATTTCACTTGTCCAGGGTTGAAGTTCCAACTTATGAACAACCCTTTATACATATTGTTTCCAAGTTTTTCTTTGTTTGTCGTGTTATGTATGTCGAAACTTCAACCTACGACAACCCTAATATGCATATTGTTTCCAAGTTTTTCTTTGTTTGTCGAGTTCTCAACGTTCGACCTCTACATTAATCCAATTCTCAACCCTCGACTTCTAGTAAAACAACAATATTTCTCTAATATAAAAGATCTAACATTTCTCTAATATAATAAGTTTTGAAAACAACCATATTGATATAAAAAGTACTAGTTTTGAGGGGATAAAAAAAGAGAGTTTTGAGTGGATAAAAAAGGGGATTTTAATAACCCATAGATTTTCTTTATGGGCTTAACAAATATGGGTAATAAATATCCACCCAACTCAACTCAACTCAACTCATATCCATTTATCAAACACCCCTTAGTGTGTTAAGCAAAAAGAAAAATGTTTGCCGTGCCTGCGTGATATCACGCCCCTATTGGAAAAAAAATATTAATACATGACCCACTCTTATTTTGCTGTACTATAAGAAACTCAATTTCTCGTAATAAATACATGATTAACGAAGGGAATTTCAGCAAAAAAAAACCAATAATATCTCATACTATTAAAATGGTTCCCGGAGCTCCAAACCATAGGCAACTATCAGTTTTGTTAAGTCTTATGCTCTACTGTTGTTCTTTCTTTCTGACTTTATGGCCTCATAAGATGTCATCACCTCTTTGAACTTGGCCTCAGCAGCTTCTGCAACACAATGACCATTAGGGGTTACGGTAGAAAAAAAAGATGAATATTTAGAGGAGAGAAAAGAAAAGCATGATGCCCAATCATCTTCTATAGTTCTACCTTTATTATCCTGGTTCTGATCTGGATGAAACTGCTTCGCCTTGGATTGGAATGCTGTCTGTTACCATGAATGGATAGTCCAATTCACAACCAAAGCCTTGAATAATAAACTAGTTCAAAGAAACAGACGACTCTAGTACAATAGTAATATAGGAACGCATATAAATTTAAGGAATATACCTTAATCTCAGCATCTGTATAAGGTGTTTTGCGACACCTGTAGCAGACATGTAAGACACGATGCCACTTTTAAGACAGACAATTTAAATTAAATCCAAAGGACCAGAATTTGAACGAAATCTCTCAACATAGAAAAGAGGAATAGTGCCGGACGGAATGAAACCCGATTGGTAGGTTTAATCCTAACCAAAATTGGAGGGAAAGAAAAATATCCATAATTTAATTGTAAGCAATGTTAACACACTAACTTCACCTGTTGAGACCCAAAACTGTATAATGATGAGATAACAAGTAACTGGGTCTGTCTCTTGGAGTTTCCCTGTAATTATTAGTGTTACTTTGCTCTCTGTAGAACGTCTCGGCCTTCCAATACCAATCATCTCGCTGGTGATGTTGATGATACGCACCAGGACCATTTTCTCTCCAGCTTTCGTAGCCTCTCTTGTATTTGTTCCTCTCTCTGTTGAAAACATTCTGCATGCGTCTTATGCGCTCCTAAATTAAACAGTGCACAGTGAGATCCAATCAGACCAAGAGGAAAAGGATGAGGCATCCAGAGTTCACAGTGAGAAAGAAATAAAATAGAGGTTTCAAAAAAGATAAGATAAATCATGGTGAGACAAAGACGTTGGAAGTTTTGAATGCCAAGCGTGTGGTGGTGGTAATGGATTGAGATGTTTGAGGATAGTTTCAAGGTCCAAAGCTCAAACCAAAAAATTTAAACAATTTGTTTCGTCCTGGAACTAGCCTTGGGGATTAAAGGGGTAGGCCATTAGAATAATGCAAGGAGCAGTGTCCCCAATACCTGGTCAATAAACTTGAGCTTACCCAACAAGGGTCAAATGAGATTCTGGCCAAAAAAGCATCACTAGAGCTTCTCGTGAAATTTCAAATTCAAATTAACAAAGAAAGCAGTATAAATTCCAAGGTTTTCATAACTTTAAAAAATGACGGAATAACATTGGGAGACACTATACACTAATATTTCTGCACGAACAAGGAAAAGAATAAACAGCCATGGAATTCTTACCACCCTCTCCATTTCTTCTTCATACTCCTCTTGCAGCCTACGATTATACCTTTTCCATGCTTCCTCCTGAAATGATGTCCGGAAAGAACGCCCACTTCCTCCACCCCATGATGATTGTGTCCTGCTCAACTTTTGTTAACAAACATGGTTGATTTTCGAACGCAATCCTAATAAAGAGTCTAAAATGATTTACTTATAATAATATATAAGTTTAATTTGAAACTTTTATGTTTCGGACAACATTTTTCGAAGTAAGTCTAAAGGAGGATGTGAATTGATATATATACCAAAGTTCAAGGTTTAAATTGATACAAATTAAAAATTTCCTATTTTTTATTAACCTTAATGAAAATTGTATCAATTTTAAAACTATGAATTTTCTTAATTATATAAATTTATATTTTTTTCATTACATTTCGTTTGAATAAACATTATGTGAGAATACTAATTTTATCAATTAAATCTCTAAAATTTCATTAGTCAATCAATTTCAACCCTTAGATTTTCCTCTAAAAATCATCAATATATTGATTGCAATCTTTCAACATTTAGAGAAATCTATACATATGTAAGATTTGATGTGTTGGCAATTTTTAAGGTAATCTTAGTAAATGGTATAAATTGATTTGATTATGGAAGTTTACTTATCTAATTAATAAGATTATAAGTTTCACATCATGTTTATCCAAACGAAATGTAATGAAATATAAATTGACACACTTATGAAAATTCAGAGTTTAAATTGATACGATCATTAATTTGGTGTTTTAATTAAACGTTTTAAAGTTTATAAATCTAATTAACACTAACTCAAAATTTAGATATGGAACATGTAACCTTATTTGTGAAGGATAAAATTTAAAAAATAGTCCTAACTTTTGCCGTTTATTTGTTTTTTAAAAAGGAAAACTTATATTCTTAAAAAAAATAATTGTAATATTTCTTATAATGCTTCGAAACTATCATCGATAGAATATATATGTTAAAATGTTAGTACAAAATTAGGGTATAAAACAATACATGTGTTAAAGAAAACGACAATTGAAAAATATAAAAAAAGCAAAAATCGACACATAGATATACGTGGTTCACTAACAGAGTAATATTAGTTACGTCCACGGGGTAGAGGAAAAATAGTATTATTAGAAAGAACGTTTTCTGAATGCACAAACCGTGCATCTATGACTAGAGAGTTTATATAGCGCATTACTTTAAACCTTAAGACCATAATCGTAAATAACTATGAATAAATAAATATGCTAAATACAGATTTTGAATAGGTATCGGGGACTAGGGCGCATCGTCCCGAATCCCGACTTGCTGATCGGACAACAAAATTCTCGTACTTGATTGTTCAAAATGCCAACAAACAAAGTCGAGATACTCCAACAATAAGGTATTCGGTTCTAAATTCTTATTACAATTCATCGCTACACTGATTGAAGTCCCAATTCTTTCTGTCCAACATTTGAACAATTCTCACCTTCAAAATTAATTTTGAAACACTGATGAACGATGAAGAGTAATACAACGATTTTTGGGGGGGAAAAGAATAATAATAATAATAACAAGGGTATTTTTATTTTAAACAAGTGGCAGAGGTTTGAATTACTTTTTGTAATATAAATCCTTAATTAATGTGGTCAAATTAGTGGAGGGTAGATACGTAAATTGGTTATCAATCGACCGCCGAGCCGCACACGTTTGTGCTGTCAATTAAATGGTGAGAGAGAGCCCACGTTGCTTGTACATAAACGTGCTTCCATTTGGCCCCAGCCGGCAACTTTTTTTTCCTTTCTTTTTCCTCTTTCCCTTATTTCGGAGGAAATTAAAATTTTAGGATATATTTAGATTAATTTAAGAAAAAAATATTTATAAATAATAATAAAATATCATAGTCCATTTACGATAAACTACTATCGATCTCTAGACACAGATAATAGTCTATCTATGATAGACTACGATAAACTACTATCTATCTCACGGTCTAATGTGGTCTATCTCAGATATACAGTGAAATTTTGTTATATTTGTAAATATTATGGTTCATTTTCCCATAGTTGAAAACATTCATATTTTTTAAATTAAATACGTGATAATGTATTTCAAACACACCTCTAGTCTTTGTAATATGATAAAATCCTCTAAATAGTCTCTAAAATTAGAATTTATGAGGGTTTATCAAGTATTATTTATGAAGTTTTATCGAATTATAACGACTAAATTTTCATTTTTAAAATCATAAAAAATAAATTCTAACTTTCTCTTAAATATATAGGATTTTTTTTCTTTTTCCTTTTTTTTTAGGGCAAAATGTCCAGGATAGTGTTTGTAATCTTTAATTTTCAATTTAATCATTGTGTTTTTGTTTTCTTCAATCAACTTTGTTGATATAAAGTCAGTTGTTCATTCAATTATTATTTTAGTAACACTTTTGAGCACTTGCCAATACATTTTCTTAGTGTCATATATGTGTGATTAAATACGTTAATGAAACAATAATTTAAAAGAGGCATCATTTTTCTTTTTGGTTAAATGATTTATATATGATTGTTAATGTGAACTTAATTTAATGATAATTAACTTTTTTTTTCTTTTTTAGAGGTCGAAAGTTCATCCCTTACTCCTACAATAATACTAAAAATATGATTAATACATAATTAAATTTTTTTATCAATTAAGGGCATTGCATGGTGGGTTGATTGAAGCAAGTATATATAGACATGTGTATTAAACTACACCGTTGACAACAATAATATATTTGTAAATTTTGGAACGTTTGGTTAGCTATTCTACACTCTAAATATAAAAATTATACATTGGACTATCAAAGACCAAACAACTTCATATTTAATAATTCAACACAACGTGCCAAAGCGAACATAACTCGATTGACTTTGAGTGTGTTAGTTAAAACGAGGTATGTGGTTTGAATCCTCCTACCTTCAATTGTACTAAAAGAAGAAACTCATCACAATGCCCCAATGCCTCTTGAGTAATTATTATTAGTATTATTTTAATTGTTGACACAATATTTTAAATTAAAAATAATAATTATGTTAAAATATCATCTTAGTCTATGTTCTTTATGGTTTGTTCAATTTTGATCCATGTACTTTGTAATGTTCAATTTTAATGCATATACTTTCAAAAAAAAAAAACGCCCTACTACTTGTTTATTGATGATTTTTTTTTAAAAAAAAAACTTTTTGTTCTCTATTAATATTTTCGGTCTAAATTATAGTTTTATGCATGAAAATTATTATTATTATTTAGTCAATTTTTATAAAATTTACTTGTAAGGAATTAAATTTAAGATTTATTAAAGTGTGAGGATTAAAATTGAATACTTGAAAGTACACGGAATAAAACAGAACAAAACTTAAAGTATCTTCTGAGAGAAAAACAAAACAAATATTAAATATAAGGGATGAGGACCAAAATAGTATTTTAACATAACAATCAAATGAGGGAGAGAGAGAAAATATAATTCCCAATTTAAAACGTCGTGTCAACAAATACAATTACTCAACTTTTTAAATCCACTCTTAAAACACAATAAAATGGTACATCTTCAAAACATAACGACCAAACACACCTTTAATTAAAAATTCAGAGCCTATAAGAGGGCGTAAAGGCTACATATTCAGAATCAAAAGTCTGAAAATCAAATATTTGTGGGAAGAGGGGGTTGTAAAGTAGAATCACAAATGTCTGTGTTTAGGATGGATGCATGGGTTTAGATAATCTATTTTTTCTCATTTTTGTAATCGTATTTCGTGAATTTATAACCTGGATCAATTTTTCTTTCAACGATATTAAATTTCTGTCATAATTTTGAATTAAAAATTTAATCTATTCATTCTAAAATAAAATTTATATTAGACTTTTCTTCTATACTCCTAAATTAAATCTTATTTTAGTCCATGAACTTTTTGTCTTGTTCTATTTTGATCCCTATTAAAAAAAGACTGTTTTGGTTCCTAAACTTTTTAAAGTGTTTATTTTGGTCCCTACTATTTGTTAACTATTTAAAGAAATTGCATCTAGCATGTGTTAAACATTATGAAGGTGAAGTAAAATGTCAACAATCAAAGCACCAAAAAACTGAACGATCAAAATCTTGAACGTGAGACGATTTTTGAGTTTTATAGAATATCACTTTACCAACTAATTCAAAATTGAAACCCTAAATTTTTTTAGTGTGACTAATTTATTCGGCAACCTAGTCATAAAAAATACAAATCATCATCTCATCATTTCATTCAAGAGTTGACGATTTTTAATAGTAGAAACTAAAGTAAGCACTTTTTAAAAGTTCAGGGACTATAATAAACGTCTTTTTTTTTTTAAGTTAGATACCAAAATAGAACAAACTTCAAAGTTTATGAACCAAAATATGTTTTAAACCATTAATTTATTAGACCTCTTAATTTTTATGACAATAATGTAGGAATGATAATGATTTAATTATTTTTATATATAAAAAAATTAATTAATTTTTCACGAGTTAGTTATTTTTATATACAAAAAACTTAATTAATTTTTAGTAACAAGGTAACAGAGTTTTGAAATTAAGTTTTATAGCAAATTTAGTTTGACTTTAAAATTCTTATTTATCTCTTTTTAAATGACAAATAGATGTTTGGATAATAAAGTAATAAAGTTTGAAATTCAATATACTAACATATTCACAACACATTAGTTTTGCTTTAAATCCCTAAATTATATATTTTTTCTTGTAGTTATGAAATGAGTTTACCTATGAGGTTTGCATTTAACAACATTCATAATTCATTTGTCAGTTCCCTCAACTAGTATAATCGACACCATGAGCAAAGAAGATCTTTGAACAATCGGAGATTGTTTTTATTTTTTTATTTTTGAAAATAAAGAAGGGGAAATTGAGGAAGAAGGGGAAATGGTAGGAAAAAAAGTCGTCCACTATCACAAGCAGTCATGTATCTGAAAAAGACTATCACAACAATTGATCACCAACAGTCATGACGGTCGATCATCGATAGTTGATTGTCACAAAAAACAGAATGGGTGTTTATAGGCTTAATTTTCAAAAACTCAAAACAAAAAATCAAATTGTTACCAAACAAGAACTTAGAGATCAATAGTGTTTTTCTTTAAATTCACGTGCAAATTCAATTACAATTATTGTCCTTATGATTCGGAGAAAGTTAAAATTTAGTTCATATGATTTATAGTTTAGACTGTCACAAGCTAAGGGTATGTTTGAAAGTTATTTAAAAATGGTTAAAATCACTATAAAAGCATGTTTATGATCATTCAAAAACTCATTTTATCGATGTAAAAACTGCATTTGAAAGTGTAAAATTAAATATTATGTTAATTATGAGTTTTAAATACATGTTTTGAAGTGGGTTTTTACATTAAAAATTATTTTAATCATTTTAAAACTACTTCCAATACATACACCAAAGTTTATGAGTGGGTTATTACTTTTATAAAAGTTTAAAGATAAAAAGTGTTTTTAATTTTTTTTTTTAATAATCTCAACATTTTTAACCAACAATATTTGTTGATATTAACATTAATATGCTAATTTAAATTATAAATTCGATTCTTATAATATATAGTCGATGTTGGTTTCTATAATTGAAAAGTTAGAATTAAGTCCTTATAGTTTGAAAGGAAAAGAAAAAAAAACTCATAAATAATGCCTAAGATTTTATGAAATTCTAACTTAAATGGACCAAATTTTAACTTTCTCAACCAACTAAATTTATTATAATCTAGCCTATAAATACAAACAAAACATATTAAAAGTAAAATACAATAAAAGAAACTACGGACAAAAAAGGAAAAAAAAAATATATAGAGAAAGTAGGGAAATGCGTGTCACGATTATAACTTTATTTTATTTAATTATATGATAATATTAAACAGAAAAAGGAAAAATTATATAATTACTAAAAAAGTAAAAAAAAATAAAAAACAACGCCGTCTGTGGGGATCGAACCCACGACCACGTGGTTAAAAGCCACGCGCTCTACCACTGAGCTAAGACGGCTTTTTCATATAACTATTATTATGATGTAAATATTTTAAGTTTAAATTATGTTTTCCAAACTTTTTAAATATCATGTCTTACTTATTGAACCTTTTTTTTTCCCTTTTAAGCATAGCCTAAATGTATACTTTTTACTTCAATTAACTTGTAGTAATTAATTTCCAAATAGAAATTCACTCGCACGAAAAATTAAAACTATATTTTAATATGTATATATGTGTGTGGTTTCTTGTCTTTTTTATGTTCTATTTTCTTTTTTTCTTTACTATATCCTTCCTCTCACTATCGCATTACAATGGATGGTTGATCGTAAAATGATCACATCACATGGTTGGTATATGTGTGTTAATAGTTTGAAATACTACTGTGATTCTTGTATTTTTAACTTTAGTTCATTTAGACATCTATACTTTTGGTATATTCATTTTGATCTATACTTTCAACGTTGATTCATTTTAGTTCATATATATATATATATATATTACAAACCTTTATAAATTTGTAAAATAAATGCATCACTTTTTTTAAGGATGAACAATACTGAAATTTATTAGTGTTTTATTGTGTTTGTTGATCTTTAAAAAAATATGTTGGAAATAGCAGGGCCCTCAGAACGATGAACTGTAAGCCGTCAGGGCACGACGGTCAAGCGAAGAGCAAAATCGTTACCGATTGGAACGTACACCCTTTCTAAACTCACTGCTCGGAAAGCTAAGATGAAGGAGAAGGGGAAAATGAAGTTGGGAATTAAGAAAAAATGAATCCTGTGTTTTACGAATTGCCGAAGGCCTCACCTTTTATAGGCCTTCAGCATCAAAACGGACAGTTTTAAAATTAACGAACCGTTTTAAAAATTAATCAACGGACCGTTTTAAATATAATCAACAGACAATTTTAAAATTAATCAATTATTATAATTTAACTTCGAACTTAAGTGATCCTATAAAGATGAAAATCATAATTAAAATTGGGAGGAAACAGAAATAAGTTTAAAATAAATAAATAAATAAATATCAAAATTATTATCAAACGATACCTGAAAAACTAGTGTCAAAATGAACTTAACTTAAATGTAATTGATATAATATTTTTTTATTGGATTCAAAAGTTTGATTTCCCATCTTCGTAGTTGAAATTTGTAGTCGAATTTATAGAATGCATATAACTTTAGTACAAATTAACTAATGTGAAATTTTGTTTACGGCTGTGATTCAGAAATTTGACAATTGTAACCTCTTAGAAGTTTTCCTTTGGAAAAAAAAAAAATCATTTTAAAAATAATGTATTTTTGACCCCTCAATATTTACTAGAGATAGAAAAAGACCATTATACCATTTTTTAGGAAAAACATTCAAAATTTAAAGTTTATCTTCATCTAAGTAAGTATTTTCACACATTTTAGAAGGGTTCTGGTTTTGGATTTCTTCATTGTTCTTGATTTCATGCTTTTGTGAATCTTTATACTTTTGTTATAATAGTGAGTTTCAATCTTGTTCGAGCTTATTTGTTTGAAAAAAATGATTTTTGTTTTTGTAACAGGTTTATAGGTTTTATTTTCATTGGGTTTCATAAATTTTTGGACTTTTTGTGAAAAAGAACGTTGCATTTTAGAATTTTTTAGGTCTATAAATAGTGTATGAGTTGATTTGTACATGATATATATATATATATATACTGTTTAAATTTTGATTTGCTAATTTTGAGACCTTATAATTCAATGAAACGGGCTACTTGAGATATTGACCGGACAGGGGGGACTAGGGTGTGATGCGGGTGGAACCGAGCGACTGAAATATGAAGCCTAGCCGAGCTACTTAAGATATTGACAGGGGTGGGGACTAGGGTGGGATACGGGTGGGTGGGACCGGGGGTTCGATGTGGGTAGGTGGGACCGGGAAGGGAAGCAGGACCAGGTGTAGAGTGCATGTAAGCTAATGTTTTTGGCCTGTCCCATACCCGATCGGTTTTAGATTTTTTTTTTAGTCTGACTCAATATGTGTGTTAAGACTTTTAATTTATCTATTTAATGAAATAATGTAGGTTATAATGGAATTGGAAACAAAGATTCATCCTAGTGATCATTTTCCTAATCATCATTTTCTTGTGGCCATTTCATGTTATTCTCATATATAAAAATGTATCTCTAAAATTAAGAAGGAACTTACTCCGACATAATTAGCCATATTTAGATAAATATATTTTGGTCCTCTCATTGACACAAACATCATCTTCAATGAACCGCTGGTTTGATATATATTTGTGTTTCCTAAGAGGTGCTAATAATATTTGTTGAAGTCTATATCTAATATTCTTCTAGTGGATTGATGGAGTCTATGTCATGATGTTTTCATGCCTCAACAACATGAGAGTGA
The DNA here is from genome assembly GCF_027475165.1 of Benincasa hispida. Classification (NCBI taxonomy): domain Eukaryota; kingdom Viridiplantae; phylum Streptophyta; class Magnoliopsida; order Cucurbitales; family Cucurbitaceae; genus Benincasa; species Benincasa hispida. Next base: position 33,809 of record NW_028326618.1, read on the forward strand.
TGATTGTGATACGTCCGTGTGTAAAATTTTCAAATAAGATGTAATTGAGTCCAAATGGACACCATAATACAAGATAAGATGATATATACTCGTAGACAATATGTCATTTAAATTTGGACAAATAGAGCATTGTTTTAGAAATTTGTAAGCTTTTATGTATTTAATGGTTCAAGTGATGAAACTCTATAGTTGGCCTTATATATAAATAAGTAGTTTGTGCTACGTAAAACATGCAAAATACACTCAATTTTCAGCCGGATTCATGCATGTAAATGCCAATTCTCGAGCGGGATCATGCAAAACATACAAAATGCATACAATTTTCGGTCGGGGTTCATCCAAAGCATACAAAATGAACACAATTCTCGGCCAGGTTCATGCATGTAGGTGCTAATTCCCGAACGGGTTCATGCAAAACATACAAAATGCACACAATTCTCTGCCAGGTAATTTCAACCCATTTCTATCGAATCTGGTGAAACCTGACCAGGTATTTTAAAAAAAAGTTAAGTTTTTTTTTTTGCCTTTTCTTATTTTTTTTGTTTATTATTATTTTTAATTTTGAAATACACTTCTTTAAAATTTTTTAAAATTTTCAAATGGTCGTCCCATATTCTCATATCCCTGATCGGGTCCACACTGTGTCCCTCCTCTAATCAAGTCAAATAGCAACTTTTCATTTTAAAGATAATTTGGTGAAGAGAATTTTTTGAGAATATAATTTTTTTATTGTGAGTTGTAAAACAATTAATTTGGTAGAGAATTTAGTCTGAATATATATATTTGTTGTAGATGGTATAATAATTAATTTTATAGGTTGGTTGTTAAATTTAATAGCGAGAATTTAATAAAGAATGGTATAAGAATAATTTTACATAAAATTTTTTCCATGCTTGGGTAAAAAAACAAATTGTTTTTGAAAAAGGAGGTCAACATACAAAGTCGAACGCCACAAGCACAGAAGCGTGCACAAGAAGTTTAAATAAATTAATATTTTTTTAAGAAGAAAAGTAAATTAATAAAATTATTAAATTAAATTAAAATAAAAGCTGAAGAACTGGTAAAAAATCGCAGCCAGTCGGAGGCGGTGCCGGACCTTAGGTCTCAGGTAATCTCGCAATCCTTCCGATTAACGGGGAAGAAATCGGATTCCTTCCCTTGTCTCTCCGATTCCCTATTTGACAGAGATTTCTCCATCCGATTTTGTGTATAATTTTTGCTGTTTTCGATTTGGAGTTAGTTCTCCTCTGGTTGCTTCACCGCGCTTCCAATTCAGGTTTCAACTTGGTCTCATTGTTCGGATTGAATATTTTAGGTGCGAAGCTTTGGCGACTATGGGAGTGAATGTGTTGAATTTGATGCGCTTTAGTTTTGTTTGGTAGGTTTGGGTTATTGGCTGCACAATGCAATGTGTTGGGTGACACAACGTATTTGATTTGATGGAGGAAGAGGAGGATCGGATTTTGCTGAACAGCTTGGGTGTGACATCTGCTAATCCCGAGGATATAGAGCGGGACTTGCTTGAGAAGGTAATGGCGGGAGTTCTTTTGCATAATTCGTGATTTTAAGTTTTGTATTGGCGTGCAGTTATTTTACTGTTGTTTGTAATGGTTTTGGCCATTTGAATTACCTTTTAGCTTGGTTTAGATTAGACAAGAATGTCTGCTGTCGGTTTAGTACGGGAAAATTTGAAGTATTACATGAAATTGAACTCAGTCAGCAATTCTCTTTGGTTTCAACTGGAAATCAGTTATAAACTTGTTGCAGTTAACATCATTGAATGATTTGTGTTTGAATTGCAGGCAAAAAAGAATAGTGAGAATAGTGTTGAAGTTGGAGCGATTGCAGAGGAAAACGTTTGTGATAAGTTGGATAGCACTGATTCACCTTCTGCCAGCCATGTGCAGCTCTATCAGAAGCTTAGGGCTGTAGAATATGAAATAGATGCTGTTGCATCAACAGTGGAACCGGGGAAGAAACTTGAAAGAAATGAAGAACATTCTTACGTTGGCACCGATTCCCAGGAGCATGGGCGTGAAGTGGATGGTGTTTCAGCTTCTGCAGATGGCCTTCAGCATGCAATAGCAGTTGACAGGCTAAGAAGCCTGAAGAAAACCCAACAGCAGTTGAAGAAAGAACTTTCTCATTTGAATGACAAACACGCCAAGACAATATTGGAGATAGTCAAGGACAGATCAAAACCTAAGAGAAAGTCTAAAGAGGTTAAGAAATCAGTAAACAATGGAGAAAAGAGGTTGAAAGTTGTGTCATTTGATGAAGATAATGATTTTGATGCAGCTTTGGATGCAGCCACTGTGGGCTTTGTTGAAACAGTGAGTTAAGCTGTTTTCAAATGCTGTACTCTGTAAGATGCTTAACAAGTCTTATGTACATGTAAATTGAAATATGCTTCTATATTTGACATTGAAAAAAAAAAAAAAAATTCAACAGGTGAGTAACTTTCATTCTTTGTCTTAGGAAAGAGATGAGTTGGTACGGAAGGGAATTTTAACACCATTTCACAAGTTAAAGGGCTTTGAACGCCGTCTTCAAAATCCAGGGCAATCAAGTCTTCAAAACCCCAGGGGATCAAGGTGTGAAGTAAAGACGGAAGAAGAGGAACACGATGACTTTGCTTCTGACAGTGTCGCTAGAGCCCTCCAGTCAATGTCAGTGGCTGCACAAGCTCGGCCAACCACTAAATTGCTTGATCCAGAAGCTTTGCCGAAGCTTGATCCACCAACTCATCCTTTCTACAGGTTAAAAAAACTTGCAAAGGTTCCCCTATCTGCAGAAGACAAAGCTACAAAGAAAATAAAATGCAAAAAACCTAGACGGCCTTTGCCAGATAAAAAATATAGAAGACGAATTGCCATGGAGGAAAGAGATGAGGAAGCTGCTGGTACGTCTTGTAATTAGCTTGTGGTTGTTCTACCGCTTATTCTCTCCAAGTTCATGTTGCAGCTTCCTTGATTCAGTTGTATCTTTTACATGATGTTAACATCTAAGTTCTTAACCTTGTCAACTAATCATATAAAATATACTTTTCTGGCTTCTTCTCTAGTTGCTATCTTCTCAATGGTCAAAGAAGGCCACGTATTCAGATGCTTGCAAACTATGAGAAAAATTTCATGGATCTACCGGAGTTTGTTAGTTGAGAAAATTTTCTTCATGTTGTTCTTATTTTGATACTTACATGCAAGAAGTCATGTTGTTATTAACATATATCTTATTAAGTTGAAAACTTGTTGTAATAGAGCATTGATCTGTGAGAAAACCTTACTGTTCTTAGTTCTTCATCGTGGAATGTTTTACTGAATGGGTATGCCATTGATTGTTAGTTCTATTACATATTTACATACATCATCTTTAGCAATGGATCTTTTACGAAGAACATTTTTGTGTTCCTGATGTGTTATTCATGTTGCAGAGAATATGTCAGATGGTTTGCCTACATCAAGTTTTGAAAGAGAAGATTCAGGAGATTTAGAAGATGATGTTAATGAACCTTCTTCTGTAACACTTGAAGGCGGGCTGAAAATTCCTCATAGCATATTTGATCAGCTTTTTGATTACCAAAAAGTTGGGGTGCAGTGGTTATGGGAATTGCATTGCCAAAGGGCAGGTGGAATTATTGGAGATGAGATGGGCCTCGGAAAGACAGTCCAGGTCTTGGCCTTTTTAGGTGCATTACATTTCAGTAACATTTATAAACCAAGCATCATTGTCTGCCCTGTTACACTAGTTAGACAGTGGAAGAGGGAGGCACGGAAATGGTGCCCAGGACTTCTGGCAGAAATCCTACATGATTCTGCTCATGATCCCACTTATAAGAAGATGCAAGAAAAATCTGATGGAAGTGATGAAAGTGAAGATTCAGAGGAAAGTGATTATAGGAAGAACTCACAGTCCAAAGGCTCAAAAAAATGGGATTCCTTGATAAACCGTGTTTGGGGTTCAGAGTCGGGTTTGCTCATTACCACCTATGAACAACTACGACTGTTAGGCGAGAAGTTGCTTGACATTGAGTGGGGTTATGCAATCCTGGATGAAGGACATCGTATTCGAAATCCAAATGCTGAAGTCACTTTAGTTTGCAAGCAGCTACAGACAGTACACCGCATAATAATGACTGGCTCTCCAATTCAGAACAAATTGACCGAGTTGTGGTCCTTGTTTGATTTTGTTTTCCCTGGGAAGCTGGGGGTGTTGCCTGTATTTGAAGCAGAGTTTGCAGTTCCTATATCAGTTGGTGGCTATGCTAATGCCTCTCCATTGCAAGTATCAACTGCATATAGGTAAATGTTCTGAAATTTTTGTGAACATTCGCGGTCTTATTTTTATTATTTTCCCTCACTTCTCTCTTTTCTTGGAAATGTGTAGAATTGGTAAGTGTATTTTGTTTTTTCCTAGTTAAAAGATTCAAGTGAAGAGTTGAATCTTTGACCTTTAGGAGAGGTTATTAAGGTTACTGTTGTGCTTGGTTTACTAGTTGAGCTATGATCAAGTTGAGAGTTTATGAGGTGGTTTTATCATGGTGGAATGTTAAAAATGTTTTAATAAAAGGTTGGATGGGGGTAGTGCTTGGTCTTGTGGTTCTCCCTCCCTCTTCCTTCAGTAGCTGAACGTCACCAACCTTTGAAGTTCTCACTATGCAGGTGTGCTGTCGTTCTTCGTGACTTGATTATGCCCTATCTTCTTAGAAGGATGAAAGCGGATGTAAATGCTCATTTGCCAAAGAAGACTGAACACGTTCTCTTCTGCAGCCTTACTTTTGAGCAACGTTCTGTGTATAGAGCATTCCTTGCAAGCTCTGAAGTGGAAAGTATTTTGGATGGGAATAGAAATTCTCTTTCTGGAATTGATGTAATGCGTAAAATTTGCAACCATCCAGATCTACTCGAGAGAGACCATGCTTTTCAGAATCCTGACTATGGGAATCCTGAACGTAGTGGAAAAATGAAGGTGGTTGAGGAAGTGCTGAAGGTCTGGAAGGAGCAAGGTCACCGGGTTCTTCTTTTCGCTCAGACCCAACAGATGCTTGACATTTTAGAGAGATTTCTGGTTGGAGGTGGTTATACTTATAGGAGGATGGATGGTGGTACTCCCGTCAAACAGAGAATGGCCTTGATTGACGAATTCAATAATTCCTATGAAGTGTTTGTTTTTATTTTAACTACCAAGGTTGGTGGTCTGGGAACCAACTTAACTGGAGCAGATAGGGTGATAATCTTTGACCCCGATTGGAATCCATCGACTGACATGCAGGTAATAAATATATCACGTTTCTGTTTTTCTACTTTATTCTATTGAACTAGTTGTTTCATACCTGTCCGGAAAATTTTGATTGAGGTTCTTCACTTTGTTTAAACCTGGAAAACTACGTTGAATTACTGTACTGCGCCTCTTGCAGTTTAGTAGGCAGCATCTTTTATAATTTTTCCTGTTTATTACAATATTATGGAAGATTTTTCTTCGTATTCTCTGCTACATGGCGATAACTTTACATTATTATATTTGAGCCATTTGAATCTAATTTAGTCATTAATTCTTCCCGTTACAGGCTAGGGAGCGTGCTTGGCGTATTGGTCAACAGCGGGATGTAACAGTGTATAGATTGATCACTCGTGGAACTATAGAGGAGAAAGTGTACCATCGACAGATATATAAGCATTTTCTCACTAATAAGATACTAAAGAACCCACAGCAGAAAAGGTTCTTTAAGGCTAGAGACATGAAGGATCTCTTTACACTGAACGAGGATGGGATGAATGGATCAACAGAAACATCAACTATTTTCAGTCAGTTGACTGATAGTGTAAATGTTGTTGGTGTTCAGAAAAATGAGAAGGATGAGCAAAAATCTGGCAGTGGCTCAGTATTGTATGCAGACTCTGCTGATGAAAACCTATGCAAATCAGAGATTGAAACTTCTGGAAGGAATGGTTCCGTAGAGATGGGCCAGGGTGGTGGAGCAGACGAGGACACAAATATCTTGAAGAGCCTTTTTGATGCGAATGGTATTCATGTAAGTCTCATCCTTTTTTATATCCACATAAGCATTTTCATGTCTATTGTTGATAGGTGTTATCGTGAGATCAAAATACACAAGGATTCTCATTATTCTATAGATTAGAGTTCAATATTTATAGGCATACATGAAAGTCCTAAATTAAGAATTGTAAAATGACGATAAAAGACGAGACTGATAAGCTCCTATATTTGCACAAATATACGAAGGAACCAAAACACAGTCGGACTATATTGAAATGTAAATGTAAATGAGTACAACTTGCAAGATAGCCAAGTAATTTGAGGTACTTGGATCCTCCCTCTTGAAATCTCTCTCAAATCCTAATTCTTTCACCAATATATTACTTAACTTTCTTCTTTTCCGTTCCCACTCTTTATAACCAAATACTATAATAACCTCCTTAAGTAATAACTAATGTACCCTTAATATCCTAATAATACCCTAATAACATGCCTATTATTGTGGGCCCCTAAAACAGGCCTTGTCCTCAAGGTGTGGTTAAATAGAACAACAATAAAAATTGGATACTAAGCAAAGTAATGTTTTCTAATTTTTATTTTATATATATATACCGTTGCTAAACAATCCTTCAGAAACTTGAAATCTGGGTTTGTGCGTTGACTATAGGCAGATGGTGGCGAGTGGGTGGTGAATGCCAAGACAAAGGCTAGGGTGTGCAGGAACACGTGAAAAGAAAAATAAAGAAGAATCTGAAAGAAAGTTATTTATGGGAGAATAGGTCTGTGTGGGCTGGAATTAATGAATGGGATAAATCTTGTTATCTTTTAGGGGATATTTGGGCAAAAGAGTGAAGTTTAGTTTGAAAAGTTGTTTAGTTATGGGGTCCAAGTCCATAGTGGAAGGAGTTAATAAATAGTGGAATGGATGTTTTCTTATTGTGGGGCCCAAAATAGGTTTAAGAACTCTTTGGACCAAACAAGAAGTGGAGTTAAGTGGTTGTTTTTCAACAACTCCACTTCTCCCAACTCCTACCCTTTAAGCCAAACATGCCCTAAAAGCCTGGAAGGGCCAATACGACTTACAAGGGTTCTTGGCCTGGGCCTTTCTTAAGTGGTTGTTTTTCATTTGTGGCCCACAACTCTGTGACTCTTTCCCTTAACTTTTCTTCCTTCGTTTTCTTTTTACTTGTGTCGATGCACACCCTTGGCTTTGTCTTGGTTTGCATCCAAGTTGCCACCATCTGCCAATTGTCATCGGCCAAGCATAAGTTTCAGGTTTTTGAAGGATTGTTTACTGATGTGAATGCAGTCATTAAAAGAAGAAAAAAGAAACGGAAGGAACTATAGTTTGCAGATTATTGTTTTGTTTAAACACATCTTGAGGACAATGTATGTTTTAGGGGCCAGCAGTGACAGACATGTTATTAGGATATTATGGGTGTGAGTAATTAATTAGGAGGTTTTTATGGTATTCAGTCAGACATAGAGGGCGAGAGAAGGGAGAAAGTTGGGAAATATTT
>NW_028326619.1:0-11500 GCF_027475165.1 Benincasa hispida
CACTTTTTCAAAATTAAGAATCTTTTGTATACCACCATCTTGATCTATAAAAAATTACTCAATTGAAGGGAGAAAAAAGAAAAGAATGTTAAAATCAAGAATCTAAATTCCACAATACAAGATAACAAAGTAATCAATAATAGTTTTTTTTTTTTTTTTTTTTTTTAATAAACGAACCTATTAAAATGAAAGAGGTAAAGAAACACACAATAGCATCAAGTGGAGGAGCATCGAGTGGGTTTTGTTTGGTGGCAGATCTTGGCGAGCATCGAGTTCTTCACATTGGGGGAGTTCTGGACCAGATCGAGGACTGGATCAAGACTTGTATCAAGTTCTGGACGGGATTGAGTTCTAGACCGGATCGAGTTTTAGACTGGATCGAGTTCTGGATTGAATCGAGTTCTTGAACGGATCGAGTTTTTCACAGTGGGGATCAAGGATGAAGTTCTGGACCGAATCGAGGATCGAGGATCAAGTTCTAGCATAAAATTTTTACTTTCAGCATGAGATAGTACCTTCAATTACCCAAATTGGCTCGTACGTGCAAAACAAATTCAGCTTTTATATATGTCTCTAGAAAAAGGTCTGAAAGAAATTTTTTAAATAATAAAAAAATAAAAATAAAAATAAAAAACTAAATTTTAATAGTAAATGAGGAGGTATAACTATACATTTCACAAAATCATTTGGCTAATCTAAAATGTCTCTCGAATGATACCCATAAGAATTAAATTCAAAAGCAGAATGTTTAAGAGTTGATTGAAATCCAAATATAAAACGGGTCTAAAAGGGTGAGAGGATCCAGTCATGATTGAAATCCAAACATAAAACGGGTTTAAAAGGGTGAGAGGATCCAATCACTAACCTTGAATCATTAGCTTCAAGTGTCCAATAATTTTGAGAGAGAGACAGAGACAGAGACAGAGGGAATTGGTAGACAAAGACCTGGAGTGAAATCCATAAAACCTAGGAGTTGAAATTGAAACATAAGAGAGAAAGAATAAGAAGAGTGCACGTTCTTACCTACAAAAGAAAATCTTCTTCATGTAACTTGCGAGCCCTAGATTTTGGAGCTGAGAAAATGGAAACTTGCAGATGCTATTTGGAGGAAAAAGAAACAATCTCACTCTAGAGGGGGAAGGAAAGTAAAAGAGCAAATGGGCTAGGATAGGAATTCTTAAATTTACCCTTTTCAATCCGTGCACGTAGCAAAAATTTTTCATTTTCCTCTTTTTTTTTTTATTTTCCTCTTTTTTTTTCATATCATTTCATAGCTTATTTTAAAAAATGATATCCTTAAAGGCTATAAAAAAAATTATTGTCGTGAGTATTGGGAAAGTTTTTTGGGGGGTAAAAATTGAAAATTTTGGACTTACTTCAATATTATTATAAAAAGAGATAGTTGCAAGTATAGCAATCAGACCCATAACATTAATAATATTGCATGATAAAAAAGAATTTACAGATATAATAAAATTTAGATCAAACTTTCAAAATTTTATTAATGATAGACTATGTCACTAGTAGGAATCTATCAATGTTAGGTTTTGTTAGATTTGTAATTCTTTAAAAATGTTATTATACACCTGATTATTAACTTTAAGAGTTTTACTCATTGTATTTATTACTACAATACAAAAAAAAATAATTTTCATAAATACCATTTTTTATGGTTAAAAAATCCAATTTGTTGAAGTATACCATGGTTAAAAAAATAACATTGAAATTTTGGAATATACCCAAATCAAGGTTTATATAAATACCCATTTTATTATGTTGGATGGGTATTTTAATTATTTTTATTGTTTAGGTAAAACCCCAATAATTATCTAAAAGGAAAGAGTGAAAAGAATCCTGATTCAAAAACCTTGTTGGTTAATGCTAATTCACAAACTAGATGTGAGGATCGTCTAAAGAACGTAGGAGGGGTATATAATGAGCAATCATTAGGAAAAATAAATTTAAAAAAAAAAAAAATTAATGAAAATGTTCCAAAATCACTGATTCCTTTTTTTTTCTATAAAGGTATTGAAATTAAAATGTGAGGTGGGAGAATCAAATCGTTGACCTCGATAGTACAAGCACTATACCAGTTGAATTATACTCATGTTGGCAATCCCTTAAATTTTAAATAATGTATATATATTTAAAAAAGAAATGAGAACATTGAATTTCTATTTTGGTTATTTTTTTTATAACAATATATGAGGTGGAAATTTAAACTCTAACCTTTTATTAAGAGTATATGACTTAATCAGCTTAGTTCAAGTGGTCAATTTGAACATTTAAATTTAAAAGAAAATTAGTAGGTCATCAAATCGTATATTAAGTAATTGTCAACATGGATATAATTGAGTGGTTAAGTTTAAATCTTCGTTTGGCATTTGTTATAGCCAAAAAAAAGGGCAATGTAGCATAATATATGATAACTATTTGAATAAGTTAGAAAAGAATAAATTGAAAAGGTTGAATAAGTTTAGATTTGATGATCTTTAAGGAAAATCATTATAATTTTTGTTATAAATGTCCACCTTATAACTTTTTTTATTATTCTTTGAAGTTTTAAATCTGTGCTAGATCAGCTGCCAAAAAAAAATATTATTTCAATGAAGGTGTCAAAATGTTGGAATCTCTCATTTCATGTCAATTCCAAAAAAGAAAAAAAAATGAATACTAAATCTTCATGTGTATATTTTTTATTTCTTTTATATTAACTACAATAATAGAGTGTATTTGTTTTGGCCACGTGATTAACTAGACCTTATATAGGATTTATATAAAATTTGCTTAATCATGGTCACAAAATAATATAGAGCAATGAGTAGGTGCATCCTAAACTGCACCTAATTCCATATTCCTCTTTTCTTTACACAATAAAAAAGAATGATAAAAAATTATTTTAAAAAAAATTGACACGTGGCAATTTTTATTGAATAACTATCTGGACATACAAAGATAGGTACAACCTAAGTAGCATTTAAATTTTTCTCAATAATATATCTATAAGTCGTCACAAAATAATACTTCAATTGGTCATTTTGTGGGTAATAGAAAAACTTCATTCTGACAAAGGCTGGAGTTTTGTTAGGATAGGATATAAAGTTTTCTTTTGTGTGTATTAAATGAGAAATTTTGGACCAATCACAAGTCACCACGTCATTTGCTAAATTAACGACGAATTTCTAAATCATTGACTTTGGGTTCAATTAGAAGTTGACAAATGTCCCGAATTGAATTGAAGACAAGTTTCGATGACGTCATGTGGATGAATCAGATAAGATTAAATTGGTCCAATTTGATATTACTATTTGGGCTTAAAGTCTAAACTACACAAAAAGTTAAATTGGACCCGAATTCCAGATCAGGCCTGGCCCAAGAGTCAGGTCCATGGACCAACCAAGCCCACGAAGACCACCTGAGAACAATATAAATAGAGAAGTTCTCTTCATTTGTAAAGGCAGCATTTTCTACACTCAGAAGACCCAGAGAGAATTCACTAACAAGCAGAGGACTCCCAAGACTCCTGAAGCTGCACTCCTATAAGGTAGAAGACCTTTGAAGACACAAATACTTCTACTTCAAGCTTCCAAGACTCTTGAAGCTGCACTCCTATAAGGCAGAAGATCTTTGAAGACACAAATACTCTTTTAAGACTTCTACTCCAAGCTTCCAAGACTTCTATTTCAAGAATGTTCGGTGCTTTCCTTCTCCAAGTCAAGCATATTCACCCAACTGAGAGAGAATCAAAGGATCAAGTATTAGAGATCGAACCACATCGCATCAAATCAACTCCAACATCAACACCAACTCAAGTTCAACTCCACGAAACACATTTCTCCGAAAATCTCGTGTGAACAAATTGGCACGCCCAGTGGGATCTCTCTACCTCTCATCTCTCTCCCGTCATCCGAGTCAACAAATCTACAAATGGCACCAAAGAAAGTTTCATCCAAAGCTACCGTCGCAAGCAACACTTACATAAGCTCTGTCATCACGGAGGAAATTTGGGGCCAGCTGATGGAATTTCCTAAAGGCGGGATCGTCATCAGAGAAAATCCCTTGTTTGAAAACTATGCTTCTGTTACTGATCTTTCAGAGAAATAATCACATTTTGATGTAGTGTCTGTCATGATGACTGGCGTAATGACTAAGTCGACCATGACAGAGATGGGGGTAAAGATAAATCTCCTAATGAAGGTTGTAGAGGAGCGAGATCATGAAATCGCTACTTTAAGAAATCAGATACAGGCTTGACATACTGCTGAATAGTCAATCCCCAACTACAAAAGCCAATGACAAAGGAAAGATTGTCTTGCAGAAAAGTCAGCCACCACAATCCACCTCTGTTGCCTCCCTGTCAGTTCAAAAGCTCCAAGATATGATCACAAACTCCATAAGAGCTCAATACAAAGGACCGTTGCAAAGCTTCTTTATGTACTCCAAGCCATACACCAAGAGAATCGACAACCTCAGAATGTCAGCTGGGTATCAACCTCCAAAGTTCCAGCAGTTCGATGGAAAGGGCAATCCAAAACAATATGTTGCACACTTCATTGAAACCTATGAATGCAGGAACCAGAGGAGACCAGCTAATCAAGCAGTTCGTTCGTACCTTGAAAGGAAATGCTTTTGATTGGTATACTAATTTGGAGCCAAAAGTGATTGGCAGTTGGGAACAACTAGAAAGGGAGTTCCTGAACCGCTTCTACAGTACAAGAAGTATTGTTAGCATAATGAAGTTGACCAACACCAAACAGTGGAAGGGAGAGACAATCATCGATTACATCAATCGATGGAGAGCTTTAAGTCTGGATTGCAAAAATAGACTTACTGAATTATCTGCAGTGGAGATGTGCACTCAAGGCATGCACTGGGAGCTTCTCTACATCCTACAAGGGATAAAACCTCGTACGTTTGAGGAGCTGACAACACGCACTCATGATATGGAGCTGAGCATTACCAATAGGGGAACTAAAGATTTCCTGGTCTCTGAAGGGAAAAAAATACAAAAATGGCGCCAAAGGCACTGAAAAGATCGTGGGTAGTGCCACAAAAGAATCTATGGTCGTTCATGTGACCCCGCTGAAATTTTCCTCCAAAAGAAAACAAACAAAATTTGAAAGAAGGCACAATGAGGGCGGGAAGCGTTGTCCAACTATTAAAGAACGACAAGAGAAGGTTTATCCATTCCCTGACTCTGATGTGGCAGATATGTTGGAGCAACTACTAGAGAAGTAACTTATTCAGCTAATAGAATACAAGCGGCCGAAACAAGAAGGAAAAATAGATGATCTTAACTACTGCAAGTATCATCGGGTCATTAGTCACCTAGTTGAAAGGTGCTTCGTGCTGAAGGAACGAATTATGAAGTTGGCTCGTGAAAAGAAGATTGAGCTAGATTTAGATGAAGTAGCTCAGACAAGTCACGCTACAGTAGCGGCGACTTCAAATGTTCCAATACTGTCTGTGTCCCATGCTAAAAAAGAAAGCCCGATCCATTTTGGAGAATTCAAGCTTATAGTTGTTCGATTCCAACAAGAGATTCAAACAGCAAATTCCGAAAAGAAAGATGAGCTTGTTGAAGATGACAACGAAGGGTGGATAGTAGTGACTCATCGAAAGAGAAGACAACCAAACTCCACCCAAAAAGAGTCGCGTTCCTATCGAAGCTATAGAAGAAGAAACAAGACTCATAAAACGAAAGGAAAAAAGATGACACGGAAGCCTAAGCCTGCTAAGAAAGAAGACAAGGACTTCCCTCAATTTCGATGGCTGGCATCTTCAGCAGAATTTCTCCCAAGAATCTTTCTCAATAATCATCCAGAGAAAGTATCCGAAGTTATTGCATGTCACACTGTCAGCATAATGGAAGTCGACAACAATCATGTGACTGTTGAAGAAGTCAAAGTCTCAGAAGAAATGAAGCAAAGAACTTCTGTCTTCGATCGTATTAAGCCTTCAAGTGCTCGATCTTCAGTCTTTCAAAGATTGAGTATGGCCACGGTAGGAGAAGAAGACTAATGTCCAACGACTACTTCTGCTCGAACTTTAGCCTTAAAAGACTAAGTATATCCACATCAAAGAAAGATCAACCTCCAGCATCTGCTTTTGATCGTCTCAAGACAACAAGCGATCAACGTAAAGGAAGGATGAAAATCTTGAAGCCAACGTCATTCCATGAAGAAAACAACGACGAAAAGATTCACAGTCGTGTCCTTTCACGCATGAAGAGGAAATTTTCTGTTGACATAAGTACAGAAGGTTCCTTGATAGTGAAACCAAAACTCATCATATTGACGAATCCTAAAAATGAAGAGGATGATCAAAAACCATGATGAAACAAGAGCTTTTGAAGTTTAAATGAAGGAGATCCTCATCGCAAAAACTTAAACTGCATGATGCTCCTGGCTCGCATGAGCTTAAAATGTGAACGGCCTCCTCCAAAAAAAAAAAAATCTTTGTACGAACTACGACGACTTAATCCCTGTCATTATAAAGGGTACGTAGGCAACTTAAAGAAATTTAAGTTCAGTCGCGCATAAAAAAAAAAAAAAAAAATCTTTTCGAACTACATTATGACTTGATCCCTATCATTAAGAAGGGTATGTAGGCAGCTTAAAAGAAACTTCAAGTTCAGTCCAGTTAAAAAAAAAAAAACTTGAACTACGTCATGATTCGATCCCTTTCTTTAAAGGTACGAAGGAAACTTAAAGAAATTTAAGTTTAGTCCATCAGAAGAGGTACCACAACCACCTAAGTATAATACTACAAGATTGATGTTGATCATCCCCATCAAAGAATGACACTTCAGATTGAAGATGTTCATCCCTATTGGGGGCAACACAATGGGTTGAAGATGTTCATCCCTCGTAAGGAGCCAACACAGTAAATAAAAGACACACACGTGGAATGCGCTTCGCTTCCTCTTTAAAAGTAAACTTATACGCTCCTCCATCTTCAAGTTTAGAGGCGCCATCGATGCTTTATCTTCATGCTCAAAGTCACAAAGTCAAGCCTACTGCCAAAGCTTCATGCTTCATCAAACTCAAATGCGAAGAATTTGTCGATGCTATGTCAAACTCAAGTGCGAAAGTCTCGTCGATGCTTCTCCATATTTAAGTTCAAAGGCTTCATCGATGCTTCTCCATCTTTAAGTTCAAAGGCTTCATTGATGCCTCTCCATCTTTAAGTTCAAGATTGGCATGCATGGCCCTACTTCCATCTTCAACTTAAAGGTCGGTGTGCATGACTCCGCTCCATCTTCAAGTTCAAGGTCGGTGTGCATGGCTCGCCTCCATCTTCAATGACTCGGTCTACAAAATCATGACGCGCTTCGCTTCATCTCCAAGTCGTGGCGTGGCTTCGTTTCATCTCCAAACTGATGACGCTACTTCGCTCCATCTTCAAAGTCGTGGTGCGGTTTCGTTTCCTCTCCAAAATTTGTGTAGCTTCACTTCCTCTCCAAAAATGTAGGTGTGGTTCCACCTCATATGCGAGAACGACTCTAGTCCATCCGGCTCCACCTCATATGCGAGCACAACTCCGGTTCGTCTGGCTCCGTCTTATACGCGAGATCGACTCTAGCCAACCTGACTCCGTTCAAAATCTTGATGGCACATTCTTCTCATCTTCAAGGTTTGATGGAATATCCGCCTCATCTTCAAATACACAATGGCATATTTCCCTTATCTTCAAATTTTGATCAAGGAGTAACATAACAAGGCAAACCTTTCGAGGATCCTCCCTAGGGTGATCGAATGGGAGAGTTGTATGCCTTTGTGGGGCCCCTTCCCATGACGATCGGGATACACGAGCGGCGCTACAAGGTAGACTTTCCGAGATCCTCCTTAAGGTGATCGAATGGGAGAGTTATAAGCCTCTACGGGGCCCCTCCCATGACGATCAAGATATACGAACGGTGCTACAAAGTAGACCTTTTTGGGATCCACCTAGGGTGATCAAATGGGAGAGTTGCAAGCCTTTGCAGGGCCCCTCCCATGACGATCAGGATAAACGAGCGGTGCTACAAGGTTGACCTTTCCGAGATCCTCCCTAAGATGAACGAATGGAAGAGTTGTAACCCTTTGTGGGGCCCCTCCCATGATGATCAGGATGTACGAACAGTGCTACAAAGTAGACCTTTTCGGGATCCACCTAGGGTGATCGAATGGGAGAGTTGCAAGCCTTTGCGGGACCCCTTCCATGACGATCAGGATACACGAGCACACCAAAGATGGGTCGATGAGATTAAAAAAAAAACTTGTTTTGTTGTGCTCCTTTGGTTGCACCGTAACTCCTACAAAAAAGAATAGTAGGGGGCAAGTTAGTAAAAAAAAAAAAAAGAGAGAGAAGAAATAAAAAAAAACATGTGGAAAAAAAAAGAAAATTGTGAAAAAAAAATTAAGAAACAAAAAAAAAGAGAAAAATATATATGAAAACAAAAAAGGAAGGGAAGCCCTAATTCCCCATCTTTCCTTCTTTCTCCCTTCTCCTCACTTACAGCTTCCTACTGCAATTCAAGACTGATTTGCAATCCGAGTCCGATTGATAAAGGATGTAAAGAATGTAAGATCGAAAGAAAATCACAATTCAAACTGCAAAGGACGTAAGAACAAAGAAGATCACACTACAAGATGAAGAAGAGCATGCGTCCTGCCAGTATTGATATAGCTAAGTTCGATGGGATTTTTTCTACTGATCAGTTGAAATCTGATAAAATCATGGGTTACTCGAACTGAATACTGTTTATTTTGTTGTGGAACTCCGATTCTTGCTGAAATTAGTTAAGAGTAAAAAAAAAAAAATATCATGCTCGATTGGAGGTTGCCTGAATTAGGGGTCACGATGGAGTTTTGAATCCCCAGATTCAACAGTGAGGAGTTTTGAGCTTAAGACTTGAGAGAATCTGGCATAAGCCAACAGTATGGAGAAGGAAATCTCGCTAAGGCTGGTATCGCTAGCCACAAAGCAACGTTGCCTGAGATTAAAAAAAAGAAAAAATTATTAACAAAAATAATTAAAAAAAAAAAAGAATCTCGCTCGAAATCCTCTCGCTGGTGTCGCTCTCTTCCACAATCTCACTCGAAATACTCTCGCTGATCTCGCTCTCTCCAATGATCTAGCTTTCTCTAGTATCGCTCTCTCCCACAATCTCCTCTCTCCAGTGTCGCTCTCTCCCACTTTCTCGCTCAAAATCTCGCTCTCTCCAACAAACTTCACGTGCTAATTGCAAGCACTGCAAACAGAAGATTATGAAAGGAGAGGAACTTGTGAACTTAGTCACCGCCTTGGTGCCTTCAGAGACAACGTGTTTGGCCAATTCTCTAATATATCGTTGATGAAGCTGTTCATGATACCCATGGCCTTGCTGGAAATATCGATGTTTGGATGAACTTGCTTTAGCATCTTGAAGATGTAGATCTTCTACGTTTCTACACTCTTCTTCGTCCTCTTCTTCTTCTTATCTCTGGCAGTAGAGTATCATTCCTTCTTCAGTTGTTAAATGAATCTAATTCGATTCTCAAATTAAGTTCCTGGTGAAGTTGGTAGGGTATCGCTGGTGATGGCTTGGTATCGCTGGTAATGACCTGGTATCGCTCGTAATGGCTTGGTATCGCTGGTAATGGCCTGATCTCGCTAGTAATGGTTTGGTATCGCTGGTAATGGTCTGATCTCGCTGGTAATGGTTTGGTGTCACTGGTAATGGCCTGATCTGATAATGGCTTGGTATCGCTAGTAATGGCCTGATCTCGCTAGTAAGGCTGTCTTCCAATATGTTGGCTCTCCAAAATCTCTTCCATTTAAGTTCAAATTCATATTCCATTCAAATTGGAATTAAAATCAACTATTATTCCAAATCTCAATCTAAAGCTTCTAATCGAAATTTTTATTCTAAATTCAAGCCAGCCAAATCGGGTGAGATAAATGTCAAATCCGTCCCAAATTAAAATTTGGCCATATCCCAAATTTTATCAATATTCGAATGGTTAACCTTGATATTGAGTTATGAATAAAATGTCGAGTCAAAATTTGGCTATATTCCAAATTTTATCTCAAATTTAAATCAACCTTAGTTTCTATACTCATTTCCAAGTAAGAATTGAGCATATCCCAAATTTTTATCTCAAACCAAAATTGATCAAGATTCAATTTCACCCCAAATTCTATTCCGAATTCGAATTAAATTAAATTTGCAATTAAAGTGGAACATAAATTCTACTTTAGTTCAAATTAAAGTTTACTTAGCGAAAGTGTGTCATACGAACAAGATTTCAAATCAAAATTTTGAGCTAAATTCTCATATTTTGATCATGATGATGCATCAAATTATAAGAGTCAAAAAAATCATACTTTGATCTCAAATTACATTTTTTTCGAGATTCATCCACCCATATCACCATGTCGTTTGCTAAATTAACGACGAATTTCTAAATCATTGACTTTGGGTCTAATTAGAAGTTGACACATGTCCCGAATTGAATTGAAGACAAGTTTCGATGACGTCACGCGGATGAATCAGATGAGATTAAATTGGTCCAATTTGATATTACTATTTGGGCTTAAAAGTCCAAACTACAAAAAAAAAAGTTGAATTGGACCCGAATTCCATATCAGGCCCAAAACCAACTAATTGGGCCCAAGGGTCAGGCCTATGGACCAACCAATCCCACGAAGCCCACCTGAGAACATTATAAATAGAGAAGTTCTCTTCATTTGTAAAGGCAGCATTTTCTACACTCAGAAGACCCAGAGAGAATTCACTAACAAGCAGAGGACTCCCAAGACTCCTGAATCCCAAGACTCCTGTACTCCTATAAGGCAGAAGACCTTTAAAGATACAAAAACTCTTCCATGACTTCTACTTCAAGTTACTCTTCCAAGACTTCTACTTCAAGCTTCCAAGACTCCTGAAGCTGCACTTCTATAAGGCAGAAGACCTTTGAAGATACAAATACTCTTCCAAGACTTCTACTTCAAGCTTCCAAGACTCCTGAAGCTGCACTCTTATAAGGCAGAAGATCTTTAAAGACATAAATACTCTTCCAAGACTTCTACTTCAAGTTTCCAAGACTTCTGAAGCTACACTCCTATAAGGCAGAAGACCTTTGAAGACACAAATACTCTTCCAAGACTTCTACTCCAAGCTTCCAAGACTTCTACTTCAAGAACGTTCGGTGCTTTCCTTCTCCAAGTCAAGCATATTCACCCAACTGAGAGAGAATCAGAGGATCAAGTATTAGAGATCGAACCACATCGCATCAAATCAACTCCAACATCAACACCAACTCAAGTTCAACTCCACGAAACACGTTTCTCCGAAAACCTCGTGTGAACAGTGTGCATTACTTTCTTTTGAAAAAAAAATATATATCACATTATATTTGTTCTTATTTGAGTTCTGTAATTGTTCGAACTCATGATCTTGAGATCGATGATATTAATTTTATGTGAGTTGAATTATACTTATTATCAATAACTGCTCTAATACTATATTCTCTCG
>NW_028326620.1:0-41000 GCF_027475165.1 Benincasa hispida
CATTGCTGGATGAAGGCTTTTCCATCGAAAGCATCACTAGACAGATGGCGACGTCTTCCTCTGGAGATGTATCGGAGATGGAACTAGCTGGCTCCGGCGACGGCGACGGTAACGACTCGGTGTTGAATCGCCGAGTCCGTTTAGAGCGCCTCCGAGTTGGGTTCTTAGACTCGGTCTCGCTCTCTCTGTCTTGGACAATGGAGACAGAGCCATTAACAGAGAGTGGCATTTCTGGATCTGGTGATTTGAAGGTTTTGTTGAGATTTTCGTGTTCAATGGAGAAAGTGGCTAAATGGGCTTTCATGTGACCACCTAATGCTCTGCCATTGGTGAAGCTTCGAGAGCAGAGCCTGCATTTATGCCTCTCTTCCATTTTTACAGAAACAGAGGAAGCAGAAGAAGAAGAAGAAGAAGAAGAAGAAGAAGAAGAAGAAGAAAGCAAAAAAGAAAACAGAGCAAATCTCTTCAATTTTTTTTTTGTTTGGTTTCTCTCTCTGTTTAGAAAAGTGGAGAAGAAGTGAAGGAAGGGATTGGGGGAGTTGAAAGTAGAGGGAAATGAGTAGGTGACAAGCATTCCTCTTCCACCAAAAGGACATAGACAATACACACAACCCAAAGTTATGATTTTTAATGCAACTTTTTCATTTTCCTTCTACATTTTTACATCAAAATTGCATAAATAAATGTAGAAGAACATAATTTATGTCAAAGTTAGCATAAGTGAGCTGCACCGTAGTATCTTCATACTATTTTTATTGTATGAAAATTTTCTAATACTAACTCAATTCATTGCCTGTCACAAATTAGTTTCAAGAATTATGAGTGGTTTATGAAATAAATAAATAGTAAATTAATCAATTATTTGATAACGTGTCAAATAATAAATGGGATTAGTAGGCATTAAGTTAGTGCTAGAAATTAGAAAAAAAATTATCACAAAAATAGAATTTAAGAATTATATGAGTCCATAAAATAAATAAATAACAAACTAATATATTATTAGTGACGTGTGAAATTATGAATGAAAACAAAATTTTCTCTACCTCTCATGAAATCAAAAGTTTAATATCCACCCTCTACATGTGTTACTAAGAAACATAATAGATTAATAACTTCCCCATGAAAATAAACTTTCTTATATTTTAGATTTAAATATTATTTTAGTTATACATATAGAAAAAATGTCAAATTATTTATAGAAATGACAAAAAAAATACTGATAGACATTAATAGACTTCTATCGACATCTATCACATAGTTTCAATGATAGACTTCTATCGACATCTATCACATAGTATCAATGATAGACTTCTATCATTTTATCTCACTGATAGATACTGATAGATTTCTATCAACCTCTATCAAAGAAAATTAAATTTTGTTATTTTGTGTAAATGTTTTATCTTATTTTTTCATTTTTGAAAATCCTCTTTATATAATTTTGACTTTGATTTATTTTGGTCACTATATTATCTATGTTCATTTTGATTAATATACTTTCAACTTTTGGTAGTATTAGTTTATGAACTTTTGAAATGTTAGTTTGTGTATTCTCAAAAAGTAATTATATTGAAAGGGACCACAATAACAACTTTTTAAAAGTATACGAGTTAAGATAAACGTTTTGTAAGTACAAAGATTAAAATAAACGAAAATTAAAAGTACAACGACTGAAATGAATCAAAGCTAAAAATATATAAATTAAATAATATTTAAACCTTGATTTTATGTGACAAATTTGGTCTATAAACGAAAATTTGTCATAAATAACCTTCAAGTTTTCACCTTACAAAGATCCATCTCGGGTGAGATCGACTACTAAGATTTAGTTTTAAAAAAAAATAGCTTTTTCTAACTTATTGATTTTTTTAGCCCTTTTGGGCATTTGTACATCTCGGAGAGATTAATTTTTTTTCATAATATTATGTGATCTTCCTAAATCTTATACATTTCAAATTTTCAATCTTATATCAAATCTTATATATTTTTAAACTTTCTCCAAATTTGATTATATTTACCAAATATTATGTCAAAATTTTACATGATTTTTTTAAAAATATTTAGCCAAATTTCTAATTCCAAATCAATTTACCAATTATCCAAATGAATTTTTTTTAAATGGATCTCATGTGATTAATTTTGATTTTAAAATTTTTGGAAATATTAAATTTTTCAAAAAAAATATGAAAAATATATAAAATCTCGGTATGAATCTCGGGTAGGTTAACATCAAGATTGGTGAATTCTCGGGTAGATTAATACTGGAATTTTATATATTTTCCATATATTACCCTTTTTGTTCGTTTTGCAAAATTTCAAAATTTAAAAATCAAAATGCAAGCATCCAGTTGAAAAAATCTAATTGTTAGATTCATTCAGAATTTAGAAATTCATATAATGGAAACAAAAAATGGCCTAAAATTACACAATAATTGGATAACCGGATTTGAAGAAAATTTGAAAATATATAAGATTTGGATAGATTATCTAATATTTGGAAAAATTACTAAAATCTCAGGTGTTAGCCCAAAAGGGCCAAACCAATTAATAAGTTAGAAAAAGTAAAATTTTTAACTAAATCTCAGTGGTCGATCTCGTTCAAAATCCATAAAAAAAAAATCAGTGGACATACTCGTCTTGAAAGATGAAAAGTTGAAAGTGTTATTTCTGACCATTTTTGTGTTTGAACCGCAGTTAACAAATTTTATTTTGTTCTTTTGTGCGTAGGGTTATGTAATGCATTTGGTAAAGAACAATACTTTTCCTTCTTCCAACAACTAAAAATTTTGACTTATGGGAGAGAAATGGGAATGAAGGAGAATTTTTGTTCTCTTTTTTTTTCCCTCCTTTTTTAGAAAAAAAAAAACCTATAAAAGGATTTTAATGATGAGAAGTCAATAGGAAAAGTATTTCCTTTAATAAAAATCAATCTTATTATCAATCAATAGACTTGTGTTTTAAGTTTTTACGAGAATACTATGATTCAAATAAAGAGTAGTAATATAAATTTGTTTAATTGAAGAGTTTAATATATGTTCAAATAAAGAGGCGACTTGTATTTTAAGTTACGTTTATCTAATTCAAAAAGATATATTAGAGAGTGATTTTAAAAATATTAAAATCATTTTTGTCATTTTCAAAACCATCGTATAACATGTTTTTAATCTCTTAAAATTAATTTTGATTAGATAAAAATTACATGTAAAAAATGTGAAATTTAATATGAAATTTATTTTTTTTGACAAAAATAATTTTAAAGATGTTAAAATCACTCTCAAATGCATAAGAAATTAGTGGCCACCAAATATATATATATATATACATTTATATATATATATATATTCATTCCATCCATTATTGATAAAATTGGTTTAAATCCCATTATGCTGTTATGAATTTTTATTTTTATTCTACTATCATTCCTAATCTAATTGTTTTATTTTAGCTCTTGAACTTTGTCCTTTTTTTTCTTAATTAATCTCTCGAGTATAGGACAAAAATAAAAGGAATTAATAGTATTTCTGACAAAAACAATATTCTCAATCAAGATTTTTGCAAGCGAAACCGCCTTTTTGCTGATGAAATTAATAACATCTAAAGCATCCGACTATTCCACCTCTAGTGGGGGGTTAGTCCCAGCTAGGGACGGATTTAGTATGGGTCTAGGGGGTTCGAGCTTCCCTCAACTTTATACTATATATATATAACTGGCATAGTGTCCAAATTATTAGTTAACCTAGTAGTAAATTTATTTTTTTAATCCCTTATAGATCCAAGTTCAAGTCCTACACGTTACACCTTGTGGCATTTACATTGAGTTTCCAATGTTCCGAACTTGGAAGAGTCCAATGCGGTTGAATAGAAAAGATATAATTTGAATTTAGAAAGATCAAAATACAATTATTAAAATAAATGTGAAAGTTGAAAGATTAAAATAATGATAAAGATAAGATTAATAAAGGAAGGGCATATGAATACAAGTAACATGCAGAAAACTTGCCTCCTTTATTTGCTAATCCATATAAGCTGTTTGCTGGTTTTTAACCCTTTTTTAATTAATAAAACGAAACTCAGAAAGAAGACAATTCCCCATTGAAAATCCAAATTCAATATTTAAAACAAAATTAAAAGGAAAAAAGAAAAAGAAATTTGTTTAATTTTTATTTAATAAATTATTGGGATCTGTGTGTCTAGTTATAAATTCCTAAACTATCATACGACTCTCGATCTAAATTATCATCTTAACCTTTGAAAAATATTCCCTTTCAACATTAATTTTTTTCTTACTCTATTCTTTTTGTATTCAGTATTACTTTTTTTGGGGGAAATTTTGGCTTAACCCTTTGAACAAAATATTGCATTATATTCAAATACTTGACAAAGAAATATGTCATGTTAGAATACTTGTTCGCAAATTATTAAATTCATGGAAAAATATAGGTTTAAATATTATTTCGGTCTCTATACTTTTGATTTTAGTTCATTTTAGTTCTTATATTTTTAATATATCTATTTTGGTTCCTAGACTTTTTAAATTTGGTTCGTTTTGGATCATGCTTTCAAAATATTTATTTTAGTCATTGTACTTTTACAAAGTGATCATTTTAGTCCTTGCATTTTCATTTTTACTTCATTTTTAAGGAATTAAAATGGTCACTTTTTTAAGTTTAATGATCAAAATAAACCAAAGTTGAAAGTACAATGATCAAAATAAACCAAAGTTGAAAGTATAATGATCAAAATGAACATATTGAAATTATAAGGATCAAAATAAATAAAAGTTTAAAGTATAGGGACCAAAATGAACATTTTCAAAGTATTGGTACTAGAATGAACGAAAGCTAAAAAAAAATTCATAATTTGAAAGAGATCGGTTTGGATGATTTATATTATTTAAATTTGGATGATGTAGATGTAAGAAAACTTTCACAGTTCAAAACCAAACCAATTCAAATTTTGAATTGAGTTTGTAAGGTTGAAAACATGGGATTAAATAAAAATAGAGCCGTATTTCATATTTTCAAATATGTGTTTAGTAGCAAAATTCAGAAAACTGGATTCTAATTTAAACAATTGCAGACTAGCTGTAATTACCTACTAAATATTAGTTGATAATAAAGTATTATTAATTTATTTATGAACATGTTATGTTAAAAAATTTGTAAATTATTATTTTGTAATAATATATAATTTATAGGATATATTGAAATTTTTGTCCATATAGTTTGGAAGAACTTAGAATTTAGGTCTTATGGCTAATTAGAATTTACTGCCAATGGTTTGATAAAAACTTCATGAATAGTCTTATGGTAGGATTATTTAAGAGGATTTAACAAATCATGAAGACTATATATGAAGATATATCAAATCATAAGAACTAATTAAATCTAATTTTAAAACCATTAGATTAGTTTTTAACTTTATCCAAATCATAGAGATCCAATTTGGAATTTAACCTATTTATAATATATTAAATAATAAATATTTTAATCTTTTAAAAATTTAATTGAGTTTATAATATAACGTATACTATATTTCTAAATGTTTTTAACTTTATTTAATATAATTTTGCATTTTGCATTTTAATATTTAGATATAATGAATACATAAAAATGTTATTTTCAAAATTTATATTGTTTACATCATAGAATCCGAAAACAATTTTTAAAAATAGAATTCGGGTTGTCTGTCAAACACATATTTACTAAATTCAATGAATTTGAAAACATAAAACAAAATTTAAATTGCAAACTAAACCGACCCTAATTCAATTACTATGAGTTCAATAAATTAAATTCTCATATGTTAGATTAATTAGGAATATACTTAAATAATTTAATGGAATTAAACTAATAATACTAATTTCTTAAATTTTCAAAATATATTTATTTCCGTACAATTTTTGTTTAATTTATTTTAAACTCCTTTTTTATTATTATTATTATTATTATTATTATTTAATTTGCTCATAATGTTTAGAAATCAAGTAACATTTTTTTTCATAAATGAAATATACGATGATCCAATTACTTTAAGTTAATAGTACCATATTAATATATGATAATATTATTGTGTTTTAAGTCTTTAAATGTTCCTTCATTTTTTGGAAAAAAAAAATAAATCAATAATAGTAATTCAAATATTTGAAGATGTTTTTGCTTAAGCTCAATGTAACCTAACTAATTCGACCATAGTAAATATAACATGATTGAATGGTGTTAGGTATATCACCTAACTAAACATTACTTAAGTTTGACAAATTTGCAATTTTAATAATTAAGTTTAGTAAAAAAAAATGTATGAACCCAGCCATATCTAGGACAAAATATTATTGAGAAGTTGACTTTTCCTTGTTATATGCAATTCATCTCATTTGAATTGGATTGAAAACTGAATTTAGAGATCACTAAAATGTCAAATTTTTAGGACATAACACAACAATGATTAACATTGTTGTAATCTTTATTACAAAAGAATATTAAATATGCATTGGAGGATTAGAATGAGGGAAAAAAAACAATTAGATTATATCTTCTTTAAAATCCCAAGTCAAAAAAAAAAAAAAAAAAGACAACATGGAGTAAAATTCCATCTTAACATTCAAATTTTATATGTGAAAATAAGCACAATTCAATTGACATAAAATTCGTACTATTAACATTAAGGAAAGAAAATATACATTGAAGAATGAAGAGGAAAAAAATTAATTAGATTATATCTTGAGAAATTTTCACAGATAGAAAATGTCAAATTATTTACATAAATAGAAGAAAAAAACACTATGTTTCTATCAACATCTATCAATGTTAGATTTCTATCTGCGTCTACTAGTGATAGACTTCTATCCATTTCTATCACTAATAGACGTCTATGGCTTAATTTTACTTTTGTATAAATAGTTGTCCTTGTTTTTTATTTTTGAAAATCCCCTTATATCTTTCTTTAAAAAAAAAAAAAAAAAAAAAAAAAAAAAAAAAAAAAAAAACAAGGCTCCAATTGGTAATCATTTGATTTTTTATTTTTATTTTTGAAAATTAAGCCTATTTCATTCATATTTCTTACAATGAATTACTTCATTCTTAATTACAATGGTTGAATTCTTCCCCAAATTACAAAAACAAAAAAAAACAACTTTTTCAAAACTACTTCTTTTATCCTTCAAAATTTGGCTTTGTTTTTTAAGCAATAGAAGAAAAGTACATAACAAAAGAAAAAATTTGGAGGTGGAAGTATTGTCATAAGCTTAATTTTCAAAAGCAAAAACAAAAAACAAAATGATTACCAAACGGAATCTAAAAAAGTTTGGGTAAAATTTTATCTTAAAATTCTAATTTTATTGAATTCAACTTTATATGTCAAAATATCATACGTTTCAGTTGACATAAAATTTATAATATCGATCTTAAGAATATAAGTTCCATCCACACATCATATATTAAAATAATAATAATAATAATAATAATAATAAAAAAGAATTGAACTTTATATTAAACAACGCAATTCTTGTATTGTACTAACATGTATAATTAAGCGAAGACAAATTAATGTACAAAATTAATCATTCAATAAACTTAAAAAAATTTTAATTTTTTGTCTACTTTTTTTAAATGTCATCCATGTATATATATATGTAATGAAGGATCATCCATACTAAAAGAAAGCCTATAAAAAAAAGATAAAAATTATAACACTTAACTAGTCCTCAAACAAAGTTGATTAAAAGATAAAAATTATACAACTGTTTAAACGTAAGTTTATTACAAGGCTTTGATGGAACGAGACTCGTCTTTTCTCCTATCTCCTTATCTTGAGAAGTTTTTTTGTTGTTGTTGTGTTGGTTTTATTTTCTCCAAAAACAAAATTAATTTAATACTTTGAAAGTTCACAATAGAAATTAACGCACATTTTAATTTTCTTATCAATTAGCCATAGAAATAAATGGTAGGATGACTATTGAATTTTTTTTTTACTATTTTTGTAAATATCTTGATTCATTTTGCTATATATGAAAATAGTCTTAAATTATATTCAATTATTTGACCCATTTGACCAAAATTAGTTCGAATGAATATTAAAGTGCTCTCATGTTCTAAAACAAGTCCAATAATTGCAGGAGTGGAGACCCAACAATCTACATTTGAGATATTAATTTGTGTCATATCCACTAAATTATATGAAAAATTTTATGTCCACCTCAATGATCTTTTAGATAGCAAAAGTGATTTTTTTTTTTTTTCCATATGGTTAAAGTAGTTAAAAGAAAGGTTAAATTATAAATTCGGTCTTTATAGTTTGGAGAAAGTTAAAATTTAATTCATTTGATAAAACCCTCCTAAATAGTCTCTATTTTTATCAAATGAGAGGGACATTTATGGGGCTATCAAACAAACTTTAACTTTTTTTCTCTCTCAAATTATAGAGACTAAATTTGTAATTTAACTAAAAGAAAAAATTAAAAAAAAAAAAAAACCGTTTTAGTCCCTAAGTTTTCGACCTATTTCTATCTGATTGTTTCAAAATGTTACACATTTAGTTCTTTTAAGTTTTTGGTTTGGTTTCAATACAGTCTCTAAGTTTCAAAATACTACTATTATATCCTTGAGATTTGAGTTTTTGTTTCAATTTGATCCTAAGTTACAAAATTTACACTTTTAACATCGATTGTCTGTCACTAAATACTTGCCATCAGTCTTAGACAGAAACGTCTATTAATTAATTTAAAACAATTATGAAGCAAGAATTTAAATTTAATTTCAACAATGATAAAAAGAATAGTAAAACTAAATTAATTATAACTATTTAATTATTTTAAATTTAATCGTAAATACCAAAAGTAAATATTTAGTGAAAATCGAGGTTAAAAAATATAAATCTTGAAATATATAGAATAAATTGAAACAAAACTTAAATTTCAAATGTAAAATTGTAACATTTTGAAATTCATAGATTAAATTGAAATCAAACTAAAAACTTCAAAACTAAATGTGTAACGATAAAATAGAAAGAGACGTAGAATCTACGAATTAAAAAGTTTTTTTTTAAAAAAAAAAAAAAGGAGAGAGAGAAAGTGTGAGAGAGAGAGGTGTCAATTATATGGCACATAATGTTGTTGGGTTTGTTGTAGTTTGCACCCACAAGTCCTTTGAATGTAACATCATGTGATCTTGACAATGTGAACTACTTTAGTAATTTCTCCAACTAATTTCATTCATAAAAAGAAACTCCAACTAAATATTGTCTCTTCTTTCTCTCTCTTTTTTTGTTTTCCCAAGGAAAAATATGCACCATAAAATATATCTATGAAATGGATTGAATATATAAATAACCTCTTATCACACTTTTTTCCCCAACTTTATCATATCAAAAGTTTCAATTTTAATTTACATAAGTTTGTCTTTAATACTTGTGTTCCTTTTCAATTTCATTATTAATCTTTTTGGGATTTTTTTTTGGTTAATGTGTTTGGTTCACACAAATGGTATAAATTAAAATTAAAATTCTAAAAATGATTATTATGATTTGATCTATTAAGTTAGATTCAAAACAACTTTTAAGAGACGATTAGTTGTTAAAAATAACATTTTTAATTAAAGTATGGATTTTCAAGTTTGTGCTTAGAAGGTCCATGAAGTTTAATATTGTTTCATAAGTCTCTAAACTTGTAACTTTATGTCTAATAAGTCCTTACACTTTAAAAAAGAATCTAATAGACCGATGAACTTTCAATTATATGTCTAACAAGTCCTTAACATATTAGAAATTTTAAAAAGTAAATGAATTATAAGATATAAAATTGAATTTTATGCTTAATAGGATTCTAAATTTTCAACTTTGTGTTTAGTTAGTTTGTAAATTTTCGAAAATGTCAAATGTGTCAAAGACTTATTAGACATCAAATTAAAAGTTCAAGTCTCTAATTGACACAAAATTGAAAATTTAAAAATTTATTAGACAGTTTTTAAAGTTTATGATCTAACTAGATCAAATAAACGTAAAAACAATTTAACTTGTGATTTAACCTTAAATTAATATACTCAAGCCGATTAGGTTCACATCCAACATAATGACTTATGAACTAGAATGATTCATCAAACCAAACCATTTTGAATCAAAATGATAGAATTATTTGAGTTAGCAAGTTCTTTTATTCTAATATAATTGATATCAAAGTTAGATTTGGTACATTGTATTAAGGTCGAATTAGCATTAGCATGCTCAAATCCTATTTTCATATTCAATTACTAAAATAACAATAAATGAACTTTCCTATTCCTTTTTGTTCCTCCTTTTCTGTGTGTTATAATTGCAAGCACATCTCTTATCATTAAGAATCCCTTTTTTGAGCCAATAAATTATAAAGCTCACACAACTTTTGTTAAAGTTTTTTCCCCTTTGAAGAATAGGTGGAATACCATTTTAATCTTGATTGCATGCGTACTTTCAAATGTTCAACTTTAGTTTGTATAGGTTCAATAAATCTTAAGTTTAGTTCCTTAAAATTATTTTTTTTTATCATAATTATTTCAATAATGATAATAATTTCCTCACAAGAAAATATAATATATGAATATAGTATTCTTACATGTTTTCTTTAAAGGAAAAAGAACTTTCATAAAAGTAACAATTCAATCTTGAAACTTTAGTTTTGGAAACATATTCCCATAAATTTTATGAATTTCTACAATAAGAACTAAACTGTTACAAATTCTAAAGTACAAGGACTAAATTGTTATATAGTAAAGTTTAAGGACTAAATTATTACAAAATTAAAAATAAGGGCTAAATCGTTACAAACCAAAATTTAGGGACTAAATTAATGTTTCTATGAAAGTTTAAGGACTAAAAGTGATTGTTAAATAAATAATAAAAAGTTTCTGAAAAAAATCAACAATGACCTAGTGGTTGAAAGTAAATTTCAACCAAACAGAAACCAAAACGATATTTTAACATATATATATATATATATATATATATATATATATATATAATTTAGGAAAAAGTATGTTTTTTTAGTTAAGCATTATGTGGGGCAAGATATTCAAACTTTTAACCTCTTGAATTAGATTTAGGGGGCGTTTAACGATAAAAGCAAAGAGTTGAGTTAAGTTGATAATTATTATTTGGAGAGTTACATTTTTGTGTTTGGTTTGCAGAGTTGAGTTGGAGTATCGGGTGTTGTTTTTGTAAATGAAATTGATTTTTTTTTTTTTTTGTTGCTATTGTTGATTTTAATTTTCAACTATACACATTTTTCTATATTTTCTAAGATTAAAAAAAAAAACTTCCAATTCTTTTCTATTCTCAAAACATAACAAATTCTCTATAAAGTATTCATATACAAAACACAAAATTTTGAATTCAATTTTTTAAACACTCAAATAAAAGTGATTATTCCATTAAAAAAAACCCAACTAAATCATTAATTATCGTAAAAAAAAAAAACTGAAATGATTAGTGTCATCGAATGAAACTATTGACATTATTTTAGATAGAAGTGATGATACTTAAATGTTAATCTTAAAAAATAAAAAAAATAAATAAAAACCAAAATCTTACCATTTAAATCATAAAACCAATTATTAGGTAATTTTTTTTAATCAATTTGTGAAATATGGATTTACCTTTTTCTAAAATTGGTGAAATGATTTTAGAAATATTGATGTCTATTTTTTCTACTATTATGTTGCATCAATGTATAGACTATCTTTTTAAAAAAAGAACTTGAGTCATAATTTTAAATTTTATTTCATTAGAATTATGTAATATTTGAAAACATCAAGAGATAAGCTATTTAACATATATCGTTGAGTGAAACAATAATAAAACGTCGTATGTAATATTTTTTAGATCTAAGAAAAAAATGAAATTGAAGAAGAATAATTAGATCTAAAAGAACAGCCATAGAAAGACAAAAAAAAAAAAAAAAAAAGTGAAAGGAAGAGTTGAGAAAGAAAAGAGAAAATAAAATTCATATGAGCCAGACAAAGAAAGATGAGAAAAAATGAGAAAGACGAACCACCAAAAGAAGAGAGAAGATGAGAGAAGGGAGTAAATATGAAGAGAACATGAGAGAGAGACAACAAAGTATCAAGGGAGTTGAGAGAGTAATGAAAATGCATGGGACAACAGGTGAGAGTGAGAGTGACAAAATGGTGAGTAATTAAACCCACCGTTTTTATTTTTATCAGTGACCGTCTAAGTTAGGCACACGAAGGTGGTAAGCAGAGTATGTCATCGAAGTTGCTTGTGCGAAGGTTGTCATTGGAGTTAGTCGCTAGAGTTGTCATCGAAGGCGGTTGGTGGAGCTCGGAGTTCTTCGTTGAAATTGGTCGTGTGAATGTGGAAGTCAGAGTTTTTTTTTACCAAGGTGGATGTTGGAATTGGTTGCCAGAGTGTCGTCGGAGCTCGGATTTGGTCGTTGGAGTTAGTCACCCGAAGGTGATCACTGGAGTATGTCACCAGAGTGTGGTAGCATTAATCGCCAACGGAGACTGATGGGTGAACCATTAAAAACATTGGAGAGAGAGAAAATTTTGGAGAGTTGGGGTGAGTTGATAAAATAACCAACTCAATCCCACCAACATTTAAAGTTGGTTATCAAACATTAAGTTGGTAAAAAATACTAACTCAACTCAACTCTTCTTAGTTGTCGAACACCCCTTAAGTCGATAGTTATTATTCAAAAGAATTTAAATGTGAAATACAAATATATATTTTTTTCTTTTTTGCAGATGTTGGAGAACTGGAATTAAAATAGTTCTCTACTTAATAGAACAAATATGAAGGTATCCCCTTGAATGATAAAGGAAAATATCATGCACATTAGATCAAAATAAAATAACTAAAATTTTCTTTTAAAAAAAGTACAATATATTTACAATTGTACTGATATAAATGATAAAAATCAACTACTTAAAAGTTATTCTATGCATCTAATCCTCTGTTCCATCATCACAAACTTGAGCACAACACAATCAAATCCAAACTAATATTCTACCAAAAAAAAAAAGAATCAAAGAAGAAAAAAGAAAAAAGATGTGGTGTGTTGGTTGCTGAACTGAATCTTCTCTCTTTACAAAACTCAAGCATAGAGGACAGGATTTTGCCAAGAAAACAAACATCCAAAGATTGAGAGCTGCTCAAATTTCTGCAAAAGTTAATGGTCAAAATGTTGGAACTGTTATGAAATAACAATCCCAATCCCAAGCCTTATCCCATAATCTAAACTTTTCTCTTTTATTTTTTCCACTTGAAAATCCTTGAGTGTTTGTGTTTCTATGGCTAATGAACAAAAGTGAACTATGTATTCATTGAAATAATTCAACTTAAAAGAGGCTTGTCAACGTCGAACTCACTCTCGGGACAGTTTCGATTGACGTAACGTTCCTTCCCTTTCGCCCACAGGACGAAGTAGAGACCGGTGAACATGAGGAACATACCAGCAAGGCTGCAATGAAAAATAAATATGAAGATTATGCTCCAACGTGTTGGTTTATGACGACGATGACGACGAGAAATAGGTGGTAGTAATGTACCTCCCAATGTTGATGGATTCTCCCAAGGTGAAAACTGAGAGAATGAGTGAGCAAACGGTTCCGATTGGACTAAACATCGACACCAAAACTGGCCCTCGTTTCTTCATCGCCCACCCGTTGAAGCTCACGCAAGCACCGCTAATGGTTCCGCCCTTTTCGTCACCAATATTTGTAAAAGCATACATCAATATGCACACAATATGTAGAAAGAATGATCTCAAAAGAGCATAGAATTTAATGCTGCTTACTAGAACAAAATAGGCAGCCAATTCTTTACCACTGATCAGAAGTGGCCAACCAATGTCCAGTTTCTGATATTGAACTATCTGTACAACTATGGTTATGAGAACTCCAATGAGAGACGTTATCGCACACAACGACATCGGGGCCGGGAAATCGCCTAGTGTCGATGCCTGTCAATTGTCACACAATTCAATACATCATAAAATAGATTTGAATTAGTATTATGAAATCAACAAACAAAGAAAACAGAAAACGTAAAGAGTAGATAAATCAACATAATGATTTATGTAGTTCACTAATTATGTGTTAGCTACGTTCATGGAGAGAGATCAATTTATTATTAATGAGAATATTATATTACAAATTTAGATGTATCAGTAGAGTTAGAGACTTTGTATATAGCGTGCTCTTCTAAACCCTAAGGCCAAAAGCAATACCACCATGCTTGATTTTTTGGGGCGCAAGATAACAGATTCAAGACATTCTAACACTCTGTCGATGTTTATATAAAATAACAGCTAACATACCTGCAGAACAACTATGCTAGATAAAACGATGATCGCCGAGAAGAGATACACACAACCAAGGATCTTCTGTTCATTGAACACTTGTTCGGACGGAGGTGATTGTCGTGGGATATTATCTTTTGCAGCTGCATCCGACGACGCGCTGTGCATTATGCTCATGGTGAAGGCGCCTATCACACATAGAAATGTACCTAAAATCTTGATCTTGCTATAGATGCAACTTAGCTGAACTTTTTCTAATCTGCATTCATGATAATGTCTCTTATCGAACACGAAAAACAGTCGAAAACAAACAAATTTTTAGCCATATTTATCTGAAAAACATATAATGGCTTCAATGTACCTAAAGATCCAAGCAATGGCAAAGATGAGTCCCGGGGTGAGATTCGGCATCGCCGTAGCTAAAGCTGGCGAAGTTAGCTGTATTCCTTTCAGAAAAAGAGATTGAAACA
This sequence comes from Benincasa hispida, assembly GCF_027475165.1. Lineage (NCBI taxonomy): Eukaryota > Viridiplantae > Streptophyta > Magnoliopsida > Cucurbitales > Cucurbitaceae > Benincasa > Benincasa hispida. The sequence continues at coordinate 14,758 of NW_028326620.1, forward strand.
ATGTAACCCTACAAACAAACACAATGCTCCAAATCACTTTTCTCTTACAATAATCAATCCATATTTTCATAACTAGAGAACCAAAAAATGGTATTTATTTTCATCGGTGGGTTGAGCCACATAACTTTCTTACCCTCCAAATGATATGAGAAGAAGCTGAAGGATCAACTTTAGACTAAGTTTCTTTGGCCAATCATGCCTACACAAAACAATGAACTTTTGTATTTCATCATTCAAATTCTTCAACCAAAAAAAGGGGAAAAAAACACATTTTCCCACTCCGTTAAATCACTGATTGACCCAAAGATTTAATGTGTAAAAGTAAATTTAATATTAGGACTTGAATACAAGACCTCCTAAGCACACCTACTCTAATACCATATTAAATCACCGATTGACCTAACAATTTAAGTTGATGAGTGAAGGTAAATTTGATATTATATCATGTAATGATAAGAAAAAACGAACCTTTCAAAATAAACAGCAATGGGAGAGACAATGAGAAAAGTGGAGAAGGTAGAGAAGATGACCAGAGTTAAAGGATTAATCCCCAAAGACATAAGAAAACTCATAAAAACAGAGTTCCCTGCATATACAAATTGCACTCCAACCAACCCACTCATTATTGCAAAATTTTCCATTGTTTCTCTCTTCATCTTTTTTGTTTTTTGTTTTTGTTTTTTAATTTTCTTTTTGTTTTTAACAGAAATCACAGAAGAAAATGCTTTTCTCTCCTATGCTTTCTCATTTTTTTTTTCTGCAAATCTTCTTCTTTCCAAACAATTTTCTTGCTTTGATTCTCTTTTTCTCTTTTTTCTTTTCTTACCAATCAATGATATCCATTTCCTTTGCTTATTTTAGTAATATCTCCCAAAATTGAAGGAAAATGTTTGGTTATACTTAGTTTTGCATATATAGCTTCAAAGGGAATTGAGATTTTTGTTGTCTTTGATTCTAAACCTTTGCTCTCTCTTTCTCTATAATGTGAAATTGTTGGCTGAAATGAATCTCTATCTCAGCCTCATTTGAGCATTTTTCTTGTTACCTATATTCTCTCTACATTGATGAACTATATTTAGTAATCTCTTCTTTATGCTCTTCTCCAATTTCTTAGCTTCACTCTTTTACCTTTCTTCTTCTTTCTTTCTCTCTCTCTCTCTTTTTTGGGAAGAAAGAGAATAGAAAAAGAGAGATAAAAGAGAAGTATAATAACCTATTTGTTTTTATAGATTTTAGATCTAGTTTATATTTGATTTTTGACTTTTAAATTATTGTATGTTTTTTAGATTATTTTTTATTACACACTTAAGTTTCAAAATGTTATATTTGTACTCTTGAATTTTGAAATTTATTTCCATTTGGTCTCCAAATTCTTATATTTATACTTCAGTCATTGATTTTTCACCGTCCACTCATTTTTTTTCATGGATTTTATTGTTAGTAATTAATTAAAAGAATTGATTAATTATAATTAAATTAGTTTATACTAATTTTTCCTCACGATTAAAATTAACTACAAAAATTATCATCATAATTAATTTAGATTAGTTAATAAAAGTCAATGTCAAAGCATTAATAAACCGTTTGGGAATAAAAGTGTAAAATAAGGACTAACTGGAAACTAAACTTAAATCTCAAAAACAAAAATATAACATTTTGAAACCTACGAAACAAACGAAAATTAATGTCAAAACTCAGTAATAAAAATGTACATATGAAATGGAGACTAGACTTAAAGCCAATTGACCAAAATGGTACTAAATCCCTAATATATCTATACTTTAAAAAAGTGGATGATTTTATTTTCTTTTTTATTTGCAATATTGTATAAAATGTCTACTATAAATTTTAAAAACATTAAATTTGTCTACATATAATATACTTTACATTCAATGCAATCAAATTAATTTTACAACAAAGTAAAATCAACTAGAAAAATAATAAGTACAATATACATGGTATTAAATGGGTTTCAATAGCTCAGTTCACATTAACTGTAATTGATATGTTCTTCTTCATTAAAGATTAAAGTTTATATCCTCATTTTTACAATTGTTGTACAAGAAAAAATTAATTTAATAAACCACTACAAGCATAGTTCAAAAACTTTATGATAAAACCGGTAAAATAAATATACTTTTAAAGATTCAAATCTCCTCCACCATTTGGTGAAGTCGAAAAAAAAAATAAAAACAAAAACAAAAAAACTCAAACTCAAATTATTGCTACTATTATAAGAGGGGAAAGAGGGAAAACGAAACCGGTTTGGCCATGGGGAATTGATTTACAAAATTATGCAAAGACCCTTCTCAAGCAAACTACTATTATACCTACAAACACAAAATCCCCTTCTTCAAAAATCTGTCACCACAATCTCAATTCACGATGCCAGCAATTTTCAGCCATGTTTCTCAATCGATTATCAAGCTCCATGGACCAGCCTCCGAACGGCTCTTGCCGGTGGCGGCCGCACCGCTGAGTTGGCTCTAACCAAGGCCTTTCAGGCGCTCAAATGCAACCCAAATGGCTACGTTCTAGTTCAACTGGTTCGAGCCTGCACGAGCCACGCTTGGGATTCCTGTGGCCACCAGCTTCACTGCTACATTTTACGATCTGGGTTTGCCTCTAATGTCTTCGTGGGCACAGCTATGGTCAATTTCTATATAAAAAGTGAGTCCTTTGATAGTGCCCATAAGGTGTTCGATGAAATGCCTCAACCAAGTTTGGTTTCTTGGAACTCCTTGATTTCTGGTTTTGTGCATTGTGGCCAGTTTCGCAAGGCTTTGTCTTTGTTTATTCAGCTTGATGGGTCTGAAAATCTTGTGGATTCATATTCTTTGTCTACAGCTTTGAGTGCCTCTAGTCAGCTGGGTTGGCTGAAATTGGGGCAGTCGATTCATTCAAAAGTTGTAAAACTTGGGGTGGCAGACAATACCATTGTTGCTAATTGTTTAATTGACATGTATGGAAAATGTGAGTCTTTCGAAGAGGCAGTTAAAGTGTTTAATGAGATTATTGATAAGGATGTAATTTCATGGAATTCAGTTATTGCAGCTAGTGCTAGAAATGGAAGGCTAGAACAGGCGTCGAGATATTTGCGACAGATGCCTCAACCCGATACTATATCATATAATGAACTGATAAATGGTTATGCTCAATTCGGAGAAATTGAAGTTGCTGTAGAAATTCTATCGAAGATGGATAGTCCAAACTCTTCATCTTGGAATGCAGTGTTAACAGGATATGTTGATAGGGATGAAGCATGGAAAGCTTTGAGTTTCTTCACTAAGATGCACTTGTGGGACGTTGGGATGGATCAATTCACATTTTCAAGCATTTTGAGTGGCGTTGCAGGGCTCTCGGCATTGAAATGGGGTTTGGCAATCCATTGTTGCATAACTAAATGTGGTTTAGGTAAATCGACTGTTGTTGGCAGCGCTCTAATCGATATGTACTCCAAATGTGGGCATGTAAACTATGCTGAAATGATATTTCAGTCATTGCCCAAGAAGAACTTGGTATCTTGGAATGCAATGATCTCAGGTTTGGCTCACAATGGGAAAACAATGGAAGTTATCCATCTTTTTGAGAAGCTAAAGAAGATGAAAGATGTAAAACCTGATAACATTACATTTCTCAACATTCTACTATCATGTTCAGATAACCAGCTTCCGTTGGAGGCCACAATGCAGTACTTCAAATCAATGGTTGAGGATTATGGTATCAAACCAACTATTGAGCATTGTTGTACTATGGTTAGGCTAATGGGACAAAGAGGGGATGTATATAGAAGTAAGAGGCTGATACATGAATTAGGGTTTGATACGAGCGGATCGGTTTGGCGAGCTTTTCTGGGTGTTTGTGGCGCTTCGAGGGATCTAAAACTGGCGAAAGTAGCAGCAGCAAAAGTAACAGTATTGGGAGCTGCTGATGATTATGTACATGTTATGATGTCTAACATATGCGCATCTCATGGAAAATGGAGAGATGTGAAATTAATTAGGGAACTGATGAGAAAGAACGGGGTTAGAAAAGAAACTGGATATAGTTGGTTGATTGAGATGGAAAACGAAATTTCTTCATCAAACCAGTCCATGTTGAATAACCTTTAAAACTAGAATTAGGTTCATCTTTGGAATTTCGTTTGCATAAACTTCCAAAATTTTCAATCGAGACTGCTATTAATGGATTTAACTGAACTAAAATTTTTCTTTGAATTCAACACGGAGTTGGCACATCTTGAATCAAAAAAGACATATGCCCAAACAATGTCGTAAGATTTTTCTGAGTTCAGCACGTTCAGTCACAGCACAACAGAACTAAATTTTTTCTTTGAGCTAAGATCATGATCCCTTGTACAATATCATTTCCAACAAGCCCTTGGTGTAAGCAAGGATGGAAATATGTCAATATATCCATAAATCCAAAAATTCAATATCAATATTAAATATCCATGGATATCTCCAACATCTTATATAAATACAGTAAAACATATTAAAAATGTCATCTATTTAGTCCAATACGAAACTACTAATAACAATATCCTTAACTTATTTTTTGAGTAAAAATAATTTAATTATTAATCTAAATAAATTTTATAAATTTCATGATTTATATAAATATCTATCAATATCGATATTTTATCAACATATCCGTCAATATATTGACAAAATTGATATCCACGATGATATTTTAATCCCTGGGTGTAAGAACGTCGTAAGTTATTATACAAAATATGGTAGGCCTCATGTTGGTTGCATGTTCTAGGAGTGACACCAAAACAGCTCCCATTTGTCTACAAGATAAATTATACCACAAAAACAAGAAAATAATTACTTCAAAATTCTTATTGCCTAATATGTTGCTTTCCTGTAGTTATTGTAGCAAAGTAGTTATGTCTTACTATTAGTTTTATGATAATGAATTGTTGGCTATCCTCCAGATATGGTAGCTGAATGTTGTATAGGATGGGTTGAGATTGGTTTGAATGTTTTGGTAGCCAAGCTTAGTTTTACTTGTTTTGGAGATCTAAATAGAGTTTTTGTATGTTTGATTGAAGTTTATGAAGTTTGAATGTTGTGAGGGGTGAGCTGAGCTTAGTTAAAATAATTTGGAACTCTAAATGGAGTTTTTGTGTGTTTGATTGAAGTTTATGAAGTTTGAATATTGTAAGAGGTGGATTAAACTTAGTTAAACTTGTTTTGGAGCTCTAAATGAAGTTTTTGTGTGTGGGTTGAGATTGGTTTGAATGTTTTGGTAGCCAAGCTTAGTTTTACTTGTTTTGGAGATCTAAATAGAGTTTTTGTATGTTTGATTGAAGTTTATGAAGTTTGAATGTTGTGAGGGGTGAGCTGAGCTTAGTTAAAATAATTTGGAACTCTAAATGGAGTTTTTGTGTGTTTGATTGAAGTTTATGAAGTTTGAATATTGTAAGAGGTGGATTAAACTTAGTTAAACTTGTTTTGGAGCTCTAAATGAAGTTTTTGTGTGTTTGGTTGAAATTTGAATGTTGAGAGGGGTGGGTTGAGCTTAGTTAAACTTACTTTGGAGCTCTAAATGGAGTTTTTGTGTATTTATGAAGTTTGAATGTTGTGTTTGATTGAAGTTTATGAAGTCTGAGTGTTATAATAATGTGCTCTGATGAATGTGATTATAGGTAAACTGCTGCTTTGGAGATGACGTTTGGAGTTATTAGAGATGTCATCACATTTTCTTTTATGTATTTCTCAAGAAATCTTTGTTTTGTAGACCATCTTGCAAACTTTTCTTTCTTTTCTATAACAAAGAATAATATGTACATTGACTTTGTTTGTTTGTTTTGTTATTTATATGAACATGTTTGATTTGATTAATAATGTTCTGAATTTTAGGTTATTGAGATCAAAATTAAAAAAAAATACAAAACAAAATAAAATCAAAATAAAATAAGACAGTGACTACGAGATTTGGCAGATGGATGTGAAGACAACCTTTCTAAATGACAATCTTGAGGAGACTATTTATATGGACCAGCCCTAGGGATTCATAACCCAAGGTCAAGAGCAAAGGGTTTGCAGGTTTAATCGGTCCATTTATGGACTAAAGCAAGCTTCTTGATCTTAGAATATATGAGTTGATACTGCGATCAAATCTTATGGCTTTGAGTAAAATGTTGATGAGCCTTGTGTATACAAGAAGATCATCAAGAGTTCAATAGTCTTCTTAGTGTTACATGTAGACGATATCCTAATCATTGGGAATGATGTAGGTCTACTGAATGAAGTTAATAACTGGTTAGTGATCCAATTCCAAGTGAAAGATTTGGGAGAAACTCAGTTTGTTCTGGGAATTTAGATCTTTAGAGATCGAAAGAAAAAAATGCTAGCTCTGTCTTAAGCATCATACATTGACAAAATGCTTTCAAGTATTTAACGCAGAACTTCAAAAGAGGTTTGTTACCTTTCAGGCATGAAGTAATATTGTCTAAGGAACACTGTCCTAAGACACCTCAAGAAGTTGATGAAATGAGACGGATCCCCTATTCATCGGTTGTTGGCAGTCTGATGTATACGATGTTATGTACTAGACTTGACATCTGCTATGTGGTAGGGATAGTCAGTAGATATCAGTCTAATCCAGGATACGATGACTGGACAACCGTTGAGAATATCCTCAAATATCTACGGAGAACGAGGGATTACATGTTTGTGTATGGTTCTAAGGATCTAATCCTTACAGGATATATGGACTTTGATTTTCATACTGATAAGGATTCTAGAAAATCTACATCAAGATTAGTATTCACTCTTAACGGAGGAGCAGTAGTCTAGAGGAGCACCAAGCAAGGGTGCATTGCTGACTTCACCATGGAGGTCGAGTACGTAGCAGCTTGTGAAGCTGCTAAGGAAACTGTTTGGCTCAGGAAGTTTCTGACTGATCTGGAAGTTGTTCTAAACATGTTAAAGCCCATCACATTTTTTTTATTATAATAATGGTGTTATGGCTAATTCCCGAGAGCCTCAAAGTCATAAGTGTGAGAAGCATATAGAGTGGAAGTATCATCTCATCTGAGAGATTGTACATCGAGGAGACGTGATCGTTAGGCAAATGGCTTCGAAGCACACATTGTTGATCTATTTACGAAGGCCCTAATGGATAAGGTGTTTGAAGGTCACCTGCAGAGTATGGTCTATGGGACAGGCCATATTTAGACTAGGGCAAGTGAGAGATATGTACTGGGCGGTTTGTACCCTAATTTATTGTTTGTGTACTTTGTATTTAGTATGACTTTTACATTGTACGCCCCACTAGCTTTAGGTCAAGTGGAAGATTGTTGGGGTTAATACCCTAAATCTCGTAGGATCCCATAGTTTGTAATTGTAATGTACAAACATTTTATTTATGTAATAAAATATGTGATGTTTTATTTCAAAATTAGGTGCATTAACCACAAACCAATAAACTAAGTTGCATTAACCACAAACCAATAAACTAATATCCAAGGTTATTTTTGTATCTTAAACATGTATGTAGAGGCATACAAGTGGATCATGTTTAAGTGATAACTTAAATGGTCTGTAGTAGATGGATACGATTGAATACTCCTGGTGACACTACGAGTATGACCCACTTTGTAGATGTTACAATTTGTTGTAAAGTGCTATAAATGATTTGATCCTAGTCATTCATGTAGAGACATGTGAACGGGAATATTCTATACAAAGGAGTTTGTATAAGACCGGATCACGAAATGTTCAATCTCGTTATATAATGCCGTTCATAATAGAGACTTTCATTTCACTAAGATGATCATAGGTAACATGAATTGAATCTTGAGTGAGTTGTGAATTCCTACCTATGAAGGTGGTCCTTTTATTTGTATGGGTGAGAGTGGCTAGATCGCCGACTCAACAAGCCTACCATTTTGTGGATTTGTCTGATTGGGGAGTTGAGAACACAACTACACAAGAAGGAATTCACTCATTCCCTAATGTCGGGACAAGTAGATAAAATTCTCCCTTAAGAGCTGATTTCAAGGCTTGAACAATGTGGTGTCATACCCTCTCCTGGCTCGAGAGAGGTCTGATCATAGTTGGACTATAATTTATTGTTCACTAGAGGGATCCAGGATACTTAAGGAGTTAAACATAACTATGGGAGAAAATGGTATTTTGGCCCAGCTGTACTTATGAGCAATTTGTGAAGGATTATCGCACCGTTGACTGGTAATATTCAATAGACACAGAAATATATCTGTAGTACGAAGAATGCAGCTGTCGATCTTTAGTAGAGTGCTCGATAAGTAACGAATGGTGAATAATTTAATTAAAAGAGTTTAATTAATTATTAATGTACCGTTGGAGCTTCAAACTACAGGTCCATGAATTCCCTCTGTAACTCAATGAGAATTTTTTAGAATCAATTTTTGGATTAATTTGAATTGTTTAAATTAACTGAGAGAATTAATTATATGTGATGTAATTAATTTAATCTAATCATCTATGATATAATTACAATAATATATTTGATACATTATAATATAAAGTTAATTTGAGAGGAAATAAATATCTGAATATGATACAAATATTAAATTTAATATAAATGAGATTTATATTAAATGTCATTGGTAAGAGAAAAGAAACTATAGATTATATTGTATTTGATACAATATAGAACTATAGATTATGAGTTATATTTGATATAACATATAGCTTAATATATATATATATATATATATATATATATTATGATAAGGTAGTTACCATATAAATATATATTAAATTGATTTATGAAAATAAATAATTTTATTTTATTTTATTTTAAAAATCATTTTCACTCCCTCCCTCTCTTTTCTCTAAAAAACATGGTAGTGGGGAAGTAAAAAAACAAGTTGGTCTTCTTCTTCCTAGGGTGTTTTTATCACAAGAGAGTGATACACTGAAAAATTCTGTGAGAAAATTGGAATTTCATCTCTTTCTCTCAACACTCTTAAAACCCTCTCTTCCAAAATAGCAAGAGCCCATAAAACTCTTAGATTCTCATCCAGATAATACAGAGGAAACATTCGTGGTGGTGTCCTTATTGACGGTTAGAGGGCGTTCGAGATTGATTGTGACAAGATCCGGAGAAGGAATTTCGTGAAGAAGAGTTCTTCAAGGGTAAGGTTTTTTAAACCCTTTTTCTTTCATGTTCTCTATTTTAAAGCATGTTGTAATTTTCTTTTAATGCATAATCTGTATGTTTTTGCTGTAACATTTATGTTATGTAAATTTTGGGTATTTGATCCAATCCCATGCTTCCGCTCAAGGACCTTCAATGGTTCCTTCACATAGATGCTTAGCTTGACCCCGATAGTGGGGTACTTACTGAGTATTTTCTTGTTAAATATATATTTATTTAAATTAATTTAAATTAATTCAATTATTAGTAACAAAGTTATTTGATAACCCCCCAGTTATTCTCTCGTTTTGTTTAACGTGTGTAAGTGGGAAGGGTAGAGGAGTTAGACAATAATCATCTTCTTCTTGCATTCTCTGAAAACAAAGAACAAAGATATTCTTAGTGTGGATTGTTCTCTCAAAATCAATATCGTCATCCCTTCCAAAATTAATACTTGAAACCCACAAAATTCTCATCGATTTTCTACCCTTCGAGGATATCGAGGTTAAGTTTATGACTTAGTGTGGATTGCTCTCTCAAAGTTTATCGAGGATATATACTTGAAACCCACAAAATTCTCAAAGATATTCTTAGTGTGTTTTTCTAGCTGTTTGTGAGACTGTTCAAAGAGTTTGTTAAGTTTATGACTTGGAGGAACATGAAGATTTTTACCTTCAAGGGTGAGTACTCTTCATCCCATATTTCCTTTTCATTTTTTCTGTGTAAATGCATGCTTAATTAGAACAAATGTTTATGTCTTTGTCCTCTTTATGTTCATATGTTTTGTAAAATGAAAATAGGGACATCGATGCTTCCACAATGGGTATTCACATACTCTTTCAATGACTCCCATCCATGATTTTCTTTTCTTCCATCGTTTCTCACCAATTGACGAATGTCAACAAGATCCATCTCCTCTTTTCTTTTTCCTCTTCTTATTTCACTCTCTACTTCAACCACAAACCACCATGCTAATCTTGTTTTCTGCTGCAATCCTCCATCAATTGGTTACTTGCCTTAAAAATGTATCTGATTCAGTCCATTTTTGCAATAATATATTTTTTATTCTTTTTTGTGTCTCTTTGTTTGCTTGTAATTAGCGACCTAAATACTTAAATACAGTGTATTTGCATTGCTTTAGCTCTTTTTGGATTTGTTTTTAGATTGTCACGTGGGTTTTTATCAATTTTAGCCTGCATGAGTAGTTTGGACATTTGCTAATTAGTATTGTTTATTTTTTTAAAAAAAATCGTCTTGCTATTTTTACGATTTTGGAAACTTTTTACTATTTTTCCAAATCAAACTTTAAAATTTGCTATTATTTTGTTATCCCTAGTTTCATTTCATTTCATTTTTGTTTTATATTTCTTTCTTTTTTTATTATTTTTTTTATATTTATACGCTAATTTATTTTTTTTTTTTAATTTTTCAATATTTTGTTTAGGTTCACTTTAGTATTTTACAACCACGATATTTACATAATAATATAATTGAGTTAAATTTGAGTCAATATCATTTAAGACAAATGACTTGAGTGAGAAATAATATTGCAAATCAAATTTTAGCAACACATAAATGATAGAAAGAATTGTATTATAGTTATTAATTTTGCATTGAGACTTATGTGTATTTGATAATGTAAATTTTTAATAATTATTTTTTCTATTTTAATAATTTTTTAAACTATTAGTAAAAAGTATATAAATAAGGAAGAAATTTGGGGTGGAAGTCATATCTATAGACTTAATTTTCAAAAATAAAAACAAAAAATTAAATTGTTATCAAATGGGATCTTAGTTTTTTGTTTTTGTTTGAAAAATTAAGCTTATAAATATTATTTCTACCTTCAAATTTCTTACTTTATTATCTTTTGCATAAAAAGTAACTTCTAATTTTTTTTTCGAAATTTGACTATATAGATGCAAATCATTGTAAGAAATCTAAGAAAATAAACTTAATTTTTCAAAATTAAAAATGAAATAGTTATCAAACAAGATAGTAATTTTTAAAAATTTATTTTTATTTTTAAATTTTAGTTAAGAATTTAATATACTCAAGAAAGATGCAAATAAACTTAATTTTCTAAATAAAAAACAATCTTTACTAAACCAACCTACATTTTTCACTTTAAATAATATATTGATGCAAGGGAAATAATGAAGTAAAGAAAGAAGGAAAAAAAAACTATCGTCTTCAACAATACTTGCAACGACAAATCAAACATTCTGTAAACAAGAAATCCAAGCTTGTTTTCTGGTTCAAAAATTAAACAGAAACCACTTAAAAATAGATAATTACAAAGAAAAATTTTGTTACACCGTTGAAAAATCATTCCCATCTCATCTTCCCCACAAAATCCCCTTTCTCGATTAAAACCATTTTTCTCGAATTTTTCTCCATAGATTCAAACAAGAACAAGAAAAAAGAACTCAATTGAAGCAGGAATTGAATGGCGAAAGGAGGAGCTCAAAAGAAGGATGTGGCGGTGGCGATCGACAAAGACAAATGCAGTCAAAACGCTTTGAAATGGACAATCGAACGCCTTCTGAGCAAAGGCCAAATGGTTACTCTGCTTCATGTTAAACAGAAACCGTCTTCTTCAGCGCAACCGAGTAAGAACAAACAAAAATTGGGGGAAATTTTGGAACTCTAACCCTAACCTTTGAAAATTTTCGGTGTTTCTGCGATTCTGTTCTTGAATTTTGATGTTGAATTGGTTTTGTATAGTGACGAATCTGTTCTTGAATTTTGATGTTGAATTGGTTTTGTATAGTGACGAATCTGAGTGCGGATTTGGATCTGGATGAAGCGGCTTTGAATAAACAGCAGACTGATAATCATGCTAGAGATCAGTTCTTCCTTCCCTTTCGTTGCATTTGCACAAGAAGCAATGTCAGTTTCACTCTCCATCACCCTCAAACTATATATAAATATTTTAATTAAACTTATAAATACTATTTTTTACCAATAGTTTTTTTCTTTTTTTCAGAAAACTATATTGATAGTTTTAAAAAAGAGTAATTATTTCACAATTTTATTTGATTTTAATAACGATTGATTTATATCCCTTCATCCAGATAGTTTATCACTGATACACTCCAAAAATTTTGAATTTACATTAGGTTATATCATTTAATAATTTGGATCTAATTTACAATCGATCATTTCTATAACGATTGATTTTTTATATTAAATTTATAAATACTATTTTTTTCACAATATTTTTTTTAAAAAAGATTAACTAGAAAATTAAGGTATCTGTTTAATAACAATTTGATTTTTGATTTGTGGTCTTAAAAATTAAGTTTATTATTTTACTCTCAATTTCATACTATAATTTTCATCTGTTTTTGGACAGAGTTGAAATTCTTAACTATTTTTTTTAAAAAAAATAAATTTTAAAAAACTATTTTTCTTAGTTTTGAAAACTTTGCTCGTTTTTTTAAAAAAATATTGATAAAAAATAAATAATAAATCAATAAATTTAGAGAGAAATTGGTGATTATAAGCATAGTTTTCGAGACCTAGCTAGAAACAAAAAAAACTAAGGCTCCATTTGATAATTATTTTACTTTTTAATTTTAATTTTTAAAAATTAAGCCTATAAACATTCATTTCTTGTTATACTATCTACTTCTTTTTAATGTTTTAAAAAATCAAGTCAAAATTTGAAAATTTAAAAAAGTAATTTTTAAAAATTTATTTTTGTTTTTTAAATTTGACAAATAATTCAATTATTATATTTTAAGAAAGAAGCAAACCATCGTATGAATATAAGAGAAAATATATTTAATTATTTTGAACCACAAACAAAAAACAAAATGATTACCTAGTTACAAGGTCTTAAAAAAAAACAGTTTTAAAGAACTTATTTGGTTTTTAAGCTTCAAAAACTAATAATTATCGAACCAGACCATGATATGTCTAATTACTAGTATCCTTTTGATTTTATTATTTTATTTATTTTTTTAAGAGCGAAGTTCTAACCAATTTTGTGTGTTATAGATTGTGAACTTTAAAAAGTTCGTTAGTTTAAATATTAACTTTGTAATAATTCTTTTTGAATATAGATGCATGTTTCCCAGTAATAATCTTACTGTCTTTTTTCACCTTTTTTATTTTTTATTAGTCAAATTATAAGGACAAAATAAGCTTGTAAACAACTAACCCTTTTTTTTCCTCAATATTTAACTTGATTGATCGAAAACTGGATAACAAAATAAAAAATCATATAGTCAAAGTAATTTTTCTAAGTTCAATTTCAAAAACACAAAAATTAGATAGTTATCGAATGGGATTATAACAATTTTTTTTCTTTTTTTTCTTTTTTTTTTTTGAGTTCAACACAACATTTTAGGGTGGAAGATTAGAACTTTTTACCTTAGAGATATAGGTTGACACATTGTATTATTGTTATTGGTAGAGGAGTTTTAGTCCAAATAACTCATCGGTATATTTTTAAGTTGATTATAGATCAATTGGTTTAGACATATGTCTCCAACTTAAATATCAAAAGTTTAAATCTCTTTTGCATGTATTAATTTAAAAATGTAATCGAACAACTATTTTAAGAGAGAGTTTTTCTTTTTTTTTTTTTAATTACTAGTTTCATTCACAAATAATCTACAAATGTCATATGTTTGAAAGAACAGATACCATGCAATGAGGTGATGTTGGAGGAAGGAGAGATTCCAAAGACATTAATAAATTATGTCTCCAAAAATGTTATAGACATTTTAGTACTTGGTGCCCCTACAAGATCAATTTACAAGTAATTTCCTTCCTCATTATTCTATATAAGCTCAATTTTATATATATCAACTTCTGTCATTTATTTAAAATCTACCTATATTCTTTCAAAAATTACAATATTACTGTTGAATGTTGATAAATATATATTTTAAATCTCCTTCTAACGTAGAAAAACAACTTGAATGTTAGACAAAAAGTTAAAATGTTGTTCTTTGAGGTTTAGTTCAAAAATACTGCATCTTAGTCACATCTACGTCGATTTTTCTAAATAAATATGATGATTTTTGAAATAATTGTAAAGTTTAGAGTATGTTTTTTTTTTTAATTTAATCTTCTATATATCTTATTACTACTAAATAGGATATCTTATATATATGCTTTAACATGATTTATTTAAAAAATAATTGGTCCCTACTAAATCTACCTTTATATCATTTTAAAATATACTTAATCTTCACCTCTGATTAATTTTGGGATGAGAAGAATGTGAAATGTCTTCTAGATTTGAGGTGTTATAATATAGAGGAAGAAAAGAGAATAACAACACACAGTTACGTGGAAACCCTAGTACAGGGAGAAAAACCACGATATAGAGATCTTTCTTATTAGTTAATCTGATATACTGAATACACAGGGACACAACGTTTAAATAGACAGTAGGAAACCTTAGAGGCCTACACACTTACATAAATGCCCCTAGGTTAATAACCCTATTTTCAACACTCCCCCTCAAATTGGAGCATAGATATCAACAAGGCCCAACTTGCTTATACAATAGTCAAAGCTTTGTCTTAGTAATCCCTCTGTAAGCACATTTGCAACTGGTTGATTTGAAGGAATATAAGGGATGCATATGTTTCCACTGTCCAGTCTCTCCTTAATGAAATGTTTGTCAATCTCTACGTGTTTAGTTCTATCATGTTGAACCGGGTTATTTGCAATACTGATGGCAGCTTTGTTGTCACAAAACAATTTCATCGGAAGCTCATTATCTTGCTGGAGATCAGATAACACTTTCTTCAACCAGATTTCTTCACAGATCCCCAAACTCATGGCCCTATACTCAGCCTCAGCACTACTTTTAGCAACGACCCCTTGTTTCTTACTTCTCCAGGTGAATAGATTATCCCAGATAAACGTACAATACCCAGACGTCGACTTTCTGTCAACAACAGAACCTGCCCAGTCAGAATCAGTGTAGGCTTCAACAGATCGTTTATTGGACTTTCTGAACATCAGACCCTTGCCAGGAGTTTTTTTCAGGTATCGAAGGATACGTTCAACTGCTGTCATATGATCTTCACAGGGAGCCTGCATAAACTGACCGACAACACCTACTACATACGAAATATCTAGCCTTGTATGAGATAAGTATATCAACTTCCCGACTAACCGTTGATACTTCTCTTTATTAATAGGAACTCTATCATTCTTCTCACTGAGCTTCGCATTGTACTCTACTGGTGTGTCAACAGGTTTACACCCAGTCATGCATGTTTCCTTTAGTAAGTCCAAAGTGTATTTTCGTTGAGAAATTGAGATACCTTCCTTTGATCAAGCCATTTCCATTCCCAGAAAGTATCTTAGCTTACCAAGGTCTTTAATTTCAAACTCTTCGACCATATTTGTTTTGAGCCTCATGATCTCAGCATCATCATCTCCAGATAAAACAATGTCATCAACGTAGACAATAAGAACAACTATCTTCCCTGATCTCGACTTTTTTGTAAATAGAGTGTGATCAGAATGCCCTTGAACATATCCATGTGCTTTCACAAAGGTTGTGAATCTGTCAAACCAGGCCCTTGGAAATTGTTTCAACCCATATAGCGACTTTCTCAATCTGCACACCCTGTTTTTGAACTGACTCTCGAATCCAGGAGGAGGACTCATATAGACTTCCTCTTCAAGTTCCCCATTCAGAAACACATTTTTAACATCAAATTGGTGTAAGGGCCAATCCTTCTTTACGACAACTAACAAAAGCACTCGGATAGTGTTTAGTTTGGCCACGGGAGAAAAAGTTTCAGAGTAGTCTACTCCATAGGTCTGAGTAAAGTCTCTTGCAACAAGCCTAGCCTTGTACTGGTCAATCGTCTCATCTAACTTGTATTTTATAGTAAACACCCATTTGCATCCAACTGTCTTGTGCCCTTCAGGTAGAGCCACCTGTTCCCAAGTTCCATTCTTCTCGAGAGCTCTCATTTCTTCTATAACAGCAGACCGCCATTCTGGTTTTTTCATTGCAACATTTACGTCATTTGGAACCATCACAGTGTCCAGACTGGTAGTAAACGTTTTGAACTCGGGTGCCAGATTACTATACGTCATGTAACTATGCATAGGGTATTTAGTACATGAACGAGTGCCCTTCCTCAGAGTTATAGGAAGATCGAGAGAGGCATCACACTCCTTCAACTTTCCAGGCTCCTCATCATGATCGGCTATCTGTGTATCAGTGATTTCAGTAGTATCCTGCACATCATCAATAACTATAATAATTTCATTCTCAACTGTCTCCTCTTCTGGCATACTTTCAGTATTACCACTTCCTTTGCCCTTATCCTACCTGTATTCATCTCCATACACACATCAACATCATTAGTTTCAAGAATATACAACCTGGATCTGATGGCGGGTCTGACTCATGTATTGGAGCCGGCGGTTCTGGTTCGACAGGTGACACTGCTTCCTTCCTGAGATTCTTCCTATAGTAAGTTTTCCAAGGAACTTGGTTGGTAGAAAGGACCGAGCCGTCATGCTCAGAACTAGGCTCAGACGAGATATGAATAGGAGTTGACTCTAAGGAAATAGCATAAGAGGACCAGTTAGTCTCTTCACTCATGTTCTTCCCCTAAAGATGACTAACAGGAAAGAACGACTGATCCTCGAGGAAGGTGACGTCCATAGAGACAGTATTTATGAGATGACGGATGATAGCACTTATACCCACGTTGATGAAGTGGATATCCAACAAAGACATACTTCTGAGCACGAGGAGTAAATTTTGTGCGGTTTGGACCATGGGAATGAACAAAGGCAATGCAACCAAAGACTCGAAGGGGAACATCGGAGATTAACCAAGTGGTTGGGAAGGACTCTTTAAACATTTCCAAGGGAGTATGAAGGTTAAGAATACGAGAGAGCATCCGATTAATGAGATGGGCGGCAGTAAGAACTGCATCCCCCCAGAAGTATGACGGAAGAGTGGCAGATAACATAAGAGACCGGACTACATCCACTAGATGACGATTTTTCCGCTCGGCTACTCCATTCTATTGCGGAGTATAAGCACTCGAGCTCTAGTGGACAATTCCCTTAGAGATAAGAAAATCCCTGAAAGAGGTGTTGAAGAATTCTCGCCCATTATCACTATGTAAAATTCCAATCTTCACATTGAACTAAGTCTCGACAGTTGTATAAAATTGTTGGAAAATGGATGATACCTCAGATTTGTCAGTGAGGAGGAAGACCCAAGTAAGGCAAGTGTGGTCGTCTATAAACGTGACGAACTAACGTTTACCCGTGGAAGTAGTAAAAGGTGAGGGATCCTATACATCACTATGAACAAGAGTAAAAGGACTCGAGAGTTTGTAAGGCTGAGACTGAAAAGGAACACGACTTTGCTTGGCACGAATACACACATCATAATTTAAAGAGGAAGTGTTAACATTACGAAATAAATGCAGAAACAAATACTTCATATATTGAAAATTCGGATGTCCTAAACGGAAATGCCACAACATAAAGTCATTTTCAGAAACAAAAAAAATTTAATGACATAACGGCTAGGGTTTCGTCACCTAGCTCTGATACCATGTTACAATATAGAAGAAGAAAAGAGAATAACAACACACAATTACGTGGAAATCCTAGTATAGGGAGAAAAGCCACGATATAGAGATCTTTCTTATTAGTTAATCTGATACACTGAATACACAATGACACAACGTATAAATAGACAGTAGGAAACCCTAGGGGTCTACACAATTACATAAATGCCCCAAGTTTAATAACCCTATTTTCAACATGAGACACAACCATGTAACCCAACAACAAGGGATGCTAGATGTATGCATTTAAGGAGCTAACTCTTTTTTCGATAAACGTTTTGAATCTCTTGTCCCCATGAGAAAGAATACATGTCAATTACTATTATGTTATGTTCGTATTGGTTTAAGTGTTAATTTGTGGTAACCCAATTCAATTGAAAATTTACTCAATGTAACTCTCCAAACATATAACTCATTAGATGCATATGATTAAGAAACTATATTTTCTATGTTAAATAATAAGTTTAACTTTTTAACTTTGAAGTTTGTATGCATTTGGTTCCTAAACTTTTGAAGTGTTTAATGAGTCTTTAAACATTCCTGGAAAATTTGATTTTTTGCAATTAATTAATTTTAAATTTTCAATTTGTGTTTAGCAGATCAGTACATATAAAAGTAGACACAAACCTCAAGGCTCAAAGACTAAAGTTGTAATTTTAACCTATTTCTTAAATATTTGTCTTATACATAGAACGTTATAAAAGTGATCACTTTCTAAAAAATGATTGTTATAAAAATGATAGTCACAGTGTATCAACTCGATACTCCATTACTTCATATCCTAAGCTTACTTTTCGAAATGAATTAAAACCGTCATATTAGGTATCAAAATAAATCAAGTTACATAAACTTACCAAACAAACATGCATTCTTTGCCTCTAAACCAAATTAAAGGATGAAACCCAACAAAAAATATGCTTATTCTTCTTGTTCTTCATAATGTAGGAGATTCAAGTCAGATATCCCAGGTACTGTATCAAAAGGAGCACCAGACTTCTGCACAGTTTACACTATTGGCAACAAAGGCAAGGTTTCAGTGAGACAATCCACAGCTCCGCCCCCAGCAAAGCCCGTTGCTCCGCCGCGCACCCAGCTGCAGCCTGCCCCGCCGCGCCCTCAACTGCTACATCAGCTCACCAGCGCCTCGGAACTTGCGACCGAACCGAATCAGCCACGCAGCCAATCGGTTAAATGTATGTCTTCTCTGCTTCCATTAATTACACTTTTCATCCATAAAATTATTATTTTTTTCTTTTATAACTTTTTAATAGAATAGAAGTAAGAATTTCCTAGGAAAAGCAAAAAAAAATCGAAATTCCGTTTGATAACTATTTTGTTTTTTGTTTTTTTGTTTTTGAAAATTAAATTTGTTTTTTCCATATTTTTTATTTGTATCTTTTAAGTATAATGACTGAATTCTTATCTAAAAACAAAAACAAAAACCAACTTTTAAAAACTATGTTTTTTTAATTTTCAAAATTTGTCTTGGTTTTAAATCATTGGTAAAAAGTAGATAACAATGAAAAAAATTTGAAAGTGAAAGCGGTGTTATAGGCTTAATTTTCAAAAACAAAAATAAAAAGTTAATCGATTACCAAATGGGCCTTAATGTTTCTAATTCTAATTTTTTTTAATTATATATATAATTTCAATTATAGTATAATTCATAGGGATGAATAAGAAATAAATTCTTCAAATCTTGAGTCCTTTTATATGTTTAACCTTTTCAATCTACAAATTAAAGATGGGATAATTGCCTTCTTTGCTCTATTCCTAGTTTTTCTTGAAATGGAAGTATATTAAAATATCTAATAGGTCTCTCAACTTTTAAAAATATCTAATAAATCTTTAAATTTTCAATTTTTTATCTAATCTATCAACGAACTTTCAGTTTTGTACGTGAAAGTCTTTGATGTATTCAATTTTTTTCTGAAAAAATAGCATTTAATCTATTAGATGTAAAATAGAATTTTGTGTAACAGGGAACCCTAAATTTCAACTTTTTAAGACTCAATTTAAGATTTATTAAAATTACATAGATTAAAATCGTAAAAACTTTAAAGTATAGGAATCAAAATAATTAAATATTTGTTGGATAGTTAAAAGTTGAACTTTTCATAATGTCAGTAAAATTCCTTCTAACATGTACAGGTATAAAACAAGGTTCTAATATGTACATTTTCTATGTACTTTGGTATAAAACAAGGTTTTAGATGTTTAGAAATATTTATGCAGAAGTATAAAATTTGAAGGATTAAAATTATCAAAAGAGAAAATTAAGGTTTAAAATTAAAAATAAGCTCATTATTTAGAGGTGTAAAAGGTCTATTTTATCCTTAAGAGTTTGTGTTTGGTGATTTGCTTGCAGGTTTAGAGACTCAAAATAGCCTAAAAAAGGTTCCTTCTCGTGCCATTCAAGAAGAATGGGAAATGAAGTATGTGTTCTTACGTCTTTACCCTCCAATACTTTGTTCTTTGTTAGGTTAAATTATAAAACTTATCTTTTGTCCAATTTTGTATTCAGTCCTTAGATTTTGGATTTAGTTTTTATTTGGCTTCTAAATTTTAAAATATTACACTTTTACCATTGAATTTTGAGTTTAATTTCTATTTGGCCTCTAAATTTCAAAATATTACATTTTTACTCTATTCACTTTTAATCCGTCAATATCTATTAATTATTTTAAAAGAAAAAAAAAATACTCTTAACGTGGTTGTGGCCTTAGAACAACATTTTTCAGTCCAAATTTCTACTTCAATTATCAAAACATCATTCCAAGTCCTAATTTTTGTTTGAATCCTATAGAAATTCTATTCAAGTAATAAAAGTGTTCAAATATATTAAAGGTGATAATATTATAATCCTCTTTTTGGAAGTATAGGATATTTTAAAAATAAATATTTTACCATTTTTTATTAGAATAAATAATTAGAACCAACCATCTAATATTTCACAGTTGAAGAATTAAATTCATTCTTGAATAAATTTATTTGGTTAAAAAAATTTAGCACTTAACTAATTAAATTAAGTAAAGTGTCTCAACATAATCAACTAGATCCATAAAATCCTTGTAATAGGAAAATTTTTCTAAAATTTTTCTAACACTAAATTAGTATCTACTATTTTCATTCATTATTTAACCAGTCATCAAATAATTTATTTATTTATTTAGTAGACACATAATATACTAAATAAAAATAATAATAGATGAAGGGGTAGCTCGTAGTTCATCTAAACGTCCAATCACGTGTATTTCGGTGAATTTTGTGTTTTAATAAAATGTTTTTGGGTGGGGTGGGCAGGTCGCCATTTACAAGGCCAGGTTCAAGGGCTTCAATGAGCAAAGTGATGGAACCATTCATGGTAGATTCCGACATATCGTTCGTCAGCAGCGGCGGGAGGCAGAGCGTGGACCATTGCTACCAAGGGGCGTGGACCTCCGGCACCGGCACCGACTCGTATCGTCTTTCTAACGCCTCTGAGTTTGAAGTTTACAGCCCCGGTCCGCCTTCGCCTATGCTAGAAATGGGAGGAGGAGCCAACAAATCCATTAATAATACTCATGATAATTATAATCGTAACAGCAACAGCAACAGCAACAACAACAATGCCTCTTCTTACCCTCAGGATATGTCCTTTTGCTCTTTACAAAGTGAAACATTCTCTTGGCCATCCAATTCGCACGCTCAGGTGTTCTTCCTCTTTCTCCGCTTTCAATTTTTTTTTAATCTGTAATGACTTTGTTTTTAATCTGTAATGATTTTTTCAATTCATAAGGATGATGTTGAAGCTGAGATGAGAAGGCTGAAATTGGAGCTCAAACAAACCATGGATATGTACAGTACAGCCTGCAAAGAAGCCCTAAATGCTAAGCAGAAGGTTTAATTTCTTTCCGCCATTTACGAAACCTCAAAACTGTTCCTCTTAGATCTATAATTTTGACTGAAAACCGATTTATTTATAGGCGATGGAGCTTCATCGTTGGAAAGTTGAAGAAGAGCAGAGGTTAGAAGAGGCGAGAATGGCGGAGGAAGCAGCATTAGCAATGGCGGAGAAGGAGAAGATGAAATGTAAAGCAGCGATGGAGGCAGCTGAAGCCGCACAAAAGATCGCAGCACTCGAGGCGAAGAAAAGAGCAAATGCGGAGAAAATGGCGAACATGGAAGCACAAGAAACGGAAAGAACACTTTCATTTTCAGGATTTGGCCATGGACAAATCGGTTACAGAAAGTACACAATCGAGGAAATTGAAACCGCCACGAAAGGCTTCTCCGATGCTCTGAAGATCGGTGAAGGCGGTTACGGTCCAGTCTTCCGTGGAGAACTGGACCACACGCCGGTGGCGATCAAAGTTCTCCGACCAGATGCCGCTCACGGACGATCACAATTTCAACAAGAGGTTGAAGTTCTAAGCTGTATTCGACATCCAAACATGGTTCTTCTTCTCGGAGCCTGTCCTGAAAACGGTTGTTTAGTTTACGAATTCATGGCGAACGGAAGCTTAGAAGATTGTCTCTTCCGAAAAGCCAACGATCCAGTTCTTTCATGGCAGTTACGATTCCGAATCGCGGCGGAGATCGCGACTGGACTTCTCTTCCTGCACCAAACAAGACCAGAGCCGATCGTACACCGCGATCTGAAACCGGGGAACATTTTGCTAGATCGGAACTACGTGAGCAAAATCAGCGACGTCGGACTGGCGAGGCTGGTTCCTCCGTCAGTGGCCGATTCAGTGACTCAGTATCGGATGACGGCGACGGCAGGGACATTCTTCTACATCGATCCAGAGTATCAGCAAACAGGATTGCTAGGGATTAAATCAGACATTTACTCATTGGGCGTGATGCTTCTGCAAATAATCACAGCCAGGCCGCCGATCGGACTAGCGCACGCCGTCGAAAGAGCGATTGAGAAGGGGAAATTTGCAGAGATGCTTGATCCGGATGTGAAGGACTGGCCGGTTGAAGACGCGTTGAAGTTTGCGAAGCTTTCGATTAAGTGTGCAGAGATGAGGAAGAGAGATCGACCGGATCTTGGGAAGGTGGTGCTGCCGGAACTTAATCGGTTGAGAACAATGGCGGAGGAGAGTATGGGATTTCGGCCGTTCTGCGGCAGCAGTACATGTTCATCGCCATATGCAAGCCAGACTTCTCAGGTAACTTTGTTTTTCTTCTTCTTCCCGCCATTGATGGTGTTCAAATTTTGCTAATTAGTTTATTTCCTCATTTTCTTTAATTTCAACTCTTTTTATATGATTTTTTTTCTTAGCCTAGGATAAAAACACCTTTTAGTCCCTAAATTTTCACACAAGTAACAATTTAATCTCTAAATTTTAGTTTGTAACGATTTAGTTCATATACTTTCATTATTATAACAATTTAGTCCATAAATTTTAAAATTTGTAATGATTTAGTATTTATGGTAGAAATTAGTGTTAAGATTTAATGAGATTTCATATATAAATAAACTAATAAACTAATTAGAGACACGATACTTTTATAAAATACAAAGTCTACATCATAAAAACATAAAAATTGATATCTAATTTTGATATATATATTTTTTTATGTTAGGACTTAATTGTTACAAATTTGAAAGTATAAGAATTAAATTGTTACAAATTTGAAATTTGAAAGTACAAGAACTAAATTGTTACATATTAAAGTTTAAGGACTAAAGTATTGCAAACTTGAAATTACAAGAACTAAATTGTTATAAATCAAAATTTAGAGGCCAAATTGTTATAACTTTCATGAAAGTTAAGAGACCAAAAGTGTTTTTTAAATTATTAGCATTAATGTTGAAATTTATTAAATTATATATAAAAAAAGACTAAAGTTTGTTTCAATTATATTCCAAACTTTCAAAAGTTTCATTTTAACCTTTGGAGTTTCAAAACAACTCTGTGAGACTTTTGTTGTTAAGTTCATCTATCAAAAAGTTTGTGTTTGTTTATGTGTTGTTTACGTGACCAAATTTAATATATACAAAAAGTAAATTTGGGAGTAAAGTTATAGAAAAAATCATAAACAAAATAACCAAAATTTGGAGTTCGACAATGTGTATGTTTTTTTTTTGGTATACAAAAGCTTATAAGAGTGGAAAACAAAAGTCCTATTTTTTATAGGAAAATATTTAGGTGTAACTTGGGTTGGGACACTTTTGCTGTACGCAATTAAAATTTGACACCTGTTAATTCTGTATAGAAAAGGAGAGTATGAGATCTAGATTATACCTAAGTATTACTTTTTTTAGTAATTTAATCTAGACTCTTAATTATTAGTATATTGGCTTTATTAATAAGATTATTTTCTTTTTTCTTCTTCAAGAATCGTAGGCTAAGGATTCAACCATCTAGTAATTGTTCTTTTTTCGTCTCCTCTGAGATGGCAATACTTAGTTATTGTTGATTTAGATTGACTAGAAACTTTTTTTATTTTATTTTATTATTGTATGCATGAACGCGATTTAATTATATTAAAATTATTGTATTTTCTACTAATTTAATAAAATGAATAATTGTCAATAAATACTAACATTTTATAATAGTAATTAGTAAAGACTTGATTGGACAAAAGAAAGAAAATTTCAATAGAGAAGATGAAATTGAATTTGAAAATAACTAATGAAAACAAAAATTTTAAATGCGAGGTATAAATTTTATCTTTTTAACAATTGTTTGATGATTTTGTTGATAATTTTATGTCTTGAGAATTAAATGTGTTAGCTAATATTTTGTTCTTCAAATCTTAATTAACAATGCAAACTTCAAATTTTGGCTAGAATTTTAACAATAATAGTCCAATATTTGGAAGAATTAAGATCGAATCCATCAAAATTTGGAATATAAATAATTTTTTTTTTTAAAAAAATGTTTGTCAATGATAAAAAATATCATCCTTTATCTGCAATAGATCGTGATAGATTACCATCTCTGTCTATCATGACACAAATAAATACAGATAATAGTTTATCGCAGTTTAATAAAATTTTATTATATTTGTAAATATTTTAGTTATTTTTTTATATTTGAAATTAATCCATTTTTTTAATAAAAGAATAATGAATTTGATTGATTTTTAATTCGTAAAACAGGAAATGATAAATAGTGTACATCAAGAGCATTGGGGAGCATGGCTTGAGAGCTCAAGCAGCCAATCAGATAGCAGCACGTCATCATATTCAGGCAAAAGACCTTATAGGTTGGACTAAGCAAATGTAAATACATGACTTGCCAAAATAAACTTCACTAAGTGGTATTAGTATAAGGTCGGAGTTAATCTCTATACCGGGAAGGTATAAATTGTACATGCATGACTTTTTATTTAATCAATTTTTTGTTTTTCTTTTGGTTTCGTTTTTGTCCTTTGTTTTTAAAAAATAGTTTTTTCACGTTTCTTAAACACATATGTTTAAAGTTAAAATACTATTTTAGTCTTTATATTTTGAAGTTTATTCTATTTTTAGACAATGTATTTTTAATTGTTCATTTTTAGTCCTTATATTTATAATAAATCTTAAATTTAATCATCCAAAGTTAATTTTTACCAAAATTAAATAAATAATAATAATAGTTTAATGAAAGTTAATATGATATAGGAATATATTTTCAAAATTTGTAGTAAAAATGCTATTAAATAACGAAAAAAATTATTTAAAAAGTCAATGATAAACTAACATCGGAGTCACTGAACTGGACAATTGAAAGTACATGGGCTAGAATTAAACAAATTTCAAAGTATTAGGGACCCAAATGGTATTTTAACTCATTTTTAATTCTTTACCAACTATGAAAATAGAACTAAAGTTTTTAAACCTCGATAACAAATAGGTTATCCTCACAAGTATCTCGCTCTCTTTAAGAAAATTCAAGAACAATATAAGCACGTGTTAAATTGCATTTTGAAAGTGTGGAAAAGAGGAATTTGTAGTGGGGTGAGGAGATTTGAACCATAGACCTCTTGCTCCTTAACTTATACAAATGTAAACTCTTGATGTACTAAACTCTGGTTGGAATTTCCACACTAAATTTGATAAAAGAAAAAACATCTCAAATTTCCTATCTCATTTCAAAGTTAAAAAAATTCTATAATTAATGGTAAATGTTAAAATATAATAACAGTGGTTAAAGTTGGGGGAGTATTATGTTTTTACATTTTTAATATTTTTTTATGAGTTTTAACTTATACATGAGAAAGAAAATTAAAAGAGGTTTTCTTTATTAAATTAGAGAAAAACATATTTGTTAAGGTTGTATGGAAAAATGTTTAACAAAACTCATTAATTATATATTAAATATCTAGATCTAAAAATTCAATATAAATACTTAGTGTTTCTTTTTCTCAAATCACACCACAACACACCGACCAATACTCAATATATCTTTCTCTCGTACTTTCTCTCATTAGCTCTTTTAAGAGCAACTGGCCAAAAGAATGATGTGAAACCCAAACCCTACTTTCCCTATTTAAATATGTTTATTGTTGAGATTAGTAAAATGAGGGGTTTAATATTTAAGT
>NW_028326621.1:0-28708 GCF_027475165.1 Benincasa hispida
AACGATTGAGTGAAGAATGGAAGGTACGTCATTCACAATAAATTACATGTCAACATTATCATTGTTTTGATAGGTAACTTCAGCTAGATTTGTTGTACAGAAAATCGGTCGTGTTAAAAAAGAAAGACGTGCGAAATATGTATATAATCACCACATTTCTCGGAAGGGCTATGCGAATCTTGCCCAAGATTTAGTGAGTTATTCGACTTAAATTAAATATTTTATTCTAATATGTTTATGCTAATTAAATATGTATGTTCATGTAGAACCTATCGAATGACCCTTCTTATCGGGCGACTTTATGGAAAGAAGCAAGAAAAGAAAAGAATAATGAATACTTTGATGAAGTTACTCGAGAATGTGCCAATCGGATTGTAAGTATATATTATGCAAAATTTAAGATGACATATATATAAGTTTAAGATGATATAGATATTATTGTGTGAAAATTGTAATATGTTTTACAGGATAAATTGGCTGAAGTTCATGAAGGTGAAGATGTTCTCACCGAAGCATTGGGTACGGAAGAACATTGGGGACGTGTTAGAGGAATGGGCAATTTTGTTTCCCATTCTCAATATTTCAAATTAGTAAAACCAAAGTCCTCTATGAGCCAAGAAACTGAAGGAGGCTCTAGTCAAAATTGTTCGACATGGTAATAAAATGTCAAGAGAAAGAACTCACAGCAGACAATCTCATCAGTCTAAATCATCTGTTGGAAGTGTTGTACTAAGTGCATCTGAAGAAGATACTGAGAAGATGTCTAAAGAAGATTTGGAGGTAATTTATTTATTGTGACTTCTAAATTTTAATCATATTGTACGTGCTTAACCATGCATGACATAAGTTCTTTTAAATTTGTTAAGGGGACACCATGCCACTTGGCTATAGGAACTGTAGATAATATTGTTGTAGTAGCCACAACATTTGATGATGATGTATCATGCTTAACTGTTAAAGTTCTGATTGACATTGTCATTGGAGAAGATTTGTCTATACCAATTCCTGTGAAGGGTAAAATAGAGTTCTTAAAGCAAGCAATGGGCAACTTCGTAAAATGGCCTCGTGAACTTGTAATTATGGGTGACGAGAAAAATGTATGTTTCCTTTTCAGTTTATGAGTTTGGTTATTTATTATTTTTCCTACTTTGAATTTTTGTAACTTTGGTTATGGTAGGGTCATTCACCAATTAAGAGCTTCAGCCAGTCCTCCAAATATGCTAACGCTAATGGTACTATCAAATTATTGAACGGACATGCCATGCATAACATGAACGATGTAAATATGATTCGTATCTCTTTGGAAGAGACAAATTTATTTATTTAGGCCGTGATGATCTGCTCCAATATTGCAATATGGTTGAAATCGGCTACATGTGTATTTTGACATACATTGCGTAAGTATTACTCATCTAAATTCACTCATGTATACTTTGTTTCATGTTGATAAATAATAACTTTTACTTTGTTTAGGTATCTTTGGGATGAATGTGGTTGTAGTATTACGAAGAAGTTTTTTATAATTGATCAAGCAAGAATATCGCCACACGTAAAGTCTCAAGATATCCGATCCAGAAATTTAGCCAATCAACTTGAATTGGCTAATTTAGACCAAATAGTCCTCATTCCATATAACACAAAGTAAATTGTGTTTATGTTGTGGCTAATTTGCATTATACACGTACTAATATTTCCAAATTGTTGCTTATTATAGTTATCATTGGATATTGATTGTAATCAATCTACAAGATATATAATCTCATTTTAACTTATTTGACCAAAAAAATTGATTCGGCAACTGAATTTTTAAAAAATGGATAGATTCGGGCTTCAATGTCGGTTAAGAATTTAAAAAAAAAAAGGCTTTAATGTCGGTTGCAACCGACATTAAAGACCTTTAATCACTAAAGACCTTTAATGTCGGTTGCAAGACTTTCAATATTGAGAGACCGACATTGAAGGCTGTAATATTGGTGTTACTAAAGGCCTTTAATGTCGGTTTAAAACTGACATTAAAGGCCGAATTTCTTCTAGTGGACTACCGTCGAGAGAACGTACTTAGCCCGATGATTTTAAGAGCGTCGGGAGAGGGTCAATTTTAAAAAAAAGGTTGGGATACTTTTATTAGAGTTATCTCGACGATGGGTCAAACTATCCGGGATAATATACTTCGCTCGACAATTGTACAAGCGTCTGGGGAGGGGTTAATTTTTTTTTAAAAAAAATTGTTGGAAAAATTTTATTGGAGTTATCCCGATGGTGGTTCAAACTAGGGTTGGGATAATGTACTTAGCCAGATGGTTTTGCAAGGGTCGGGAGATGGTGAATTTAAATAAAAAGGGTTGTTGAAATTATATTAAAGTTATCCCGATGGTGGTTAACGACTATCGGGAGAACCTACTTAGTCCGACGATTTTTCGAGCGTCGGGAGAGGGTCAATTTTAAAAAATGTTAAGGAATTTTTATTAGAGTTCTCTTTATGGTTGTCCAAATGACCATTGGGAGAACCTACTTAGTTGGACGGTTTTTTAGAGCGTCGAAAGAGGGTCAATTAAAATCCTCATTTTTCCCCTCTTTTCCTTTTTCAGCAGTCGTCGCCCCTGTTGCTTCTCTCTCTCTAACCCTCAGTTTCTCACTCCTACCTCACACCCATTTTTCCTTTCCATCGTAGATCGGGCTGCCACTATCATTGACTGCCGCCGTTCGCCGCCAATTGCCGCTTGTCTCCACCGTTTGTGCAGTGGGTAAGTGTTTTGTCGGTTTGTTTTGGGATTTTCTTGGTTGCTTTCGAATACCCAAAATCTCTTTGGCTTAATTTATTCATAATATTTTGTTGTTATATTCAGTTTGGGGAGGATTCATGCTATCCAAAAAGAGTTAAATGACTTTAGAATTTTTTGAGATTTTTTGCAGCGGGTATAGTTTAGTTAACTAAATACTGAGGAAACTTTTGGAGTTTGAATGCAACGACAAACAGCAAAAAAAGAAAAAAACTGTACTAGAGGAGGAATATCAAATTTGAAATGCAAGATTGATGGAAGAGTTAAATAGGGACACACTTTCCGTATTGAGGATATGTCTCACATGGGAAGAAGAAAAAACTATAAGTTTAGTGGCCTTAATGAATGAAATTAGTTTGGACTTTATTAGGCTCTTGGGCAATATGATCTTGATGGTTTATATTTAGTTTACATGATTATTGTTGAAGATTTTATTTTAAAGGATGATTGGGAAAATTCACCCAAAAAAGAAATACAAACAAGAAAAAAATGAAATGAAACTAAAAGTGTTAACAAATATTTTAATTTGGGTTTATTATATGTGGTCAAATATTGTTCTTAATGAAAACAACTCATCTAAGAAAAAATTAATACTTAGAAATTGAAACTATGTGTTATAGTATAACTAATTGTCTAAATCATATAGATTCAACTCATCACATATATTATTAAGAATGAATAAAAAGTGGATTAAGATTAGGAACAAGTTATCAACTGAGTATGCAAAAGGAGTAGTCCGATTCCTTGAAGTTGCAAACTTCATGTTAATAACTCGAAAAATACAAGGTGTCATTGCAGAAAATGTACTAATGCAATATGGGAGCCAATAAATGGAGTTGAACAACATGTTTTATAGGACATCGATGTTATCTTCTAGATAATCACAGTTGGTGCAAGAGCAAACAATATGATGGAAAGGTGGAATGTATACCTCCTCTAGTTTTCATGGATGGAGAAAATATCTTACTTGAGGTAAACTTGACTAACCATCTAGTTAATGATTTCATCGATGAATAGATGAAAAATTCGTTTAAAGAGTATAGGTCAGAATTGAAATAGTTAAAAAACATGCAAAGAGAAGGAGTGCATGGCTTGCAGCTCATATTTGGAGAATCAAAGTAGAGAGGATAATGGCCTTTGTGTGACCATGAAGATGAAGGTAATAGAGAAAATTGAATCCCCATTTTGTGCAACCATGCAAAACCGTTTTCCATTTTCTTTTAAAACAAAAAATGATTTTAAAACCATTTTAATACAAAAATGATTTTCTTTAATTAATTTCATAAATTAATTTAATATCAAATACTAAATCAATTTTTGCACAATAATCATCTTCATATATTTAAATCATATTTAAATATAATTTCTCTTGTTCCATTTAATTTGAACGTTTCAAATTAATTTTTCAAGTTACCCTAAAACTTATCCATTTACGAGCTAGTAGGGGGACCTCGCGGACCTACAGATCATGGGCTCCAACGATTCGAGATTAATTGGCTAAACTCATTAGTTTGATCTAACCCCCGTTCGTTAATTAATGAAACACTCCACTATATCCCATAATTGAACTCCCCTCACTGTAGATATATTATGTCCACTTAATAACCATAATCAGTAAGTTGATCCTTCACAGGTTGTTCGTAATCACAGCTAGGTCAAAAATGCCATTTTACCCCAGTGACTACATCTTGTTCCTTAAGTTTCTATTGATCCTCTAATGAACAATTCTGATTCATAATCTCTATGAATCAAATCATTTCTCTATCATGAGAAGGTAGAGCCCGAATGTTCAAGACTTAGAGTCAGTACTTGAGATAACAACCTATCTACTAATCCTAAATAGGGTAGGACTGAATTCCATCTTGTAAGGCTATGTCCCCAGCTATTCATCCGGTCTTATCCCCAAAATGGTAAGCTTATTGAGCAATGTTGTTGGACTACTCTCACCGTTTGCAGATCAAAGGATAATCCCGAACAAACAGGAGTTCATAGCTAGCTCAGGATTAAGATCGAGTTAACCTAGGTTATATAATAAATGAAATAGTCAGTTTTAACAGTAAACGGTTGTTATAAAGAAAAGTGACTATATTCTTGGTCCAGTCTATATGCAAACTCATTGCATAGGATGCCCCTTACTCTCATGTCTCAATATGAACGATTTGTGGATCATATCGTTTGTAGCACCTTACAACTTCTTGTAACAACTACAGAGTGGGCCGCATCCAATAGTGTTACCAGGATGAGATACCCAATTTCATCCATATACTTATTAGACCATTTAGGCTATATACTGTCAACTTGATCCTGTTTATGTCACTACATAAAGTTATAGCATTCAGACTATAGCCAATGATGTGTTTATTGGATTTTCATAATAAGATGCAAAATCAACAAGTCATTGTTATTGATAAAATAGAATGTTTAACACAAACTGCGAGTTCTAGGATATTCCCAATAGGAATTACACAAACACTATAAAAAAATATGCAAGTCCTAAAGAGGCAGAAAGTACACCTACCTCATCGATTTAAAGATGCCATCGAAGATTGGCATTTTTTATGTACTAAGTTTGAATCCACCGAATGGAAAGTAAGAACTTTTATGTTTATTTCAATTTACTTACATGTCAATTACTCTTTTCCTCTTAATTTCTCGTTTTATTAGAAAGTGGCAGAGGCTAATCAAAATAATCAGTCAGCTCTAAAGTTCACTCATACAGTTGGTTCTAAGACTTTTATATGCATACAAAAATTGACGATAGAAATAAAAGTATTTGTATATTTGATTTGTAAGAAAGTATTATATATCTTCTATGTGAATTGTTTTACAGAAAGGACCCGACAGTCAAATAATGAACCTAGTAGACTTATTTAAGTATACGCACTCTAAAAGTGACAACTCTTTGTTATCAGGCCACTAATGATGCATACCTAAGTTTTTATTCCTCAATGTAACTTTATTTATATACAATTGTCATATAATTATTTGTTTAAATTATTGATGTAGAGTCAAATGGTCGAGATGAGAGAAGCCTTCACCTAAGATGGGTTTAAACCAATATTGGAAGAAGAAATGTGCGAGCAGGTATTGGACACAGAAATGGGCCTTGGTAAGGCACCAAAGTCTAAAAAATCAAGAAAAGATAGATTATTGTCGAGTGAATCCTCCTTGAAAGTTATAGAGGAGCAACAACAAGAGATATAATCCTTAAATACTAGATTGGCTTGATTGAACAAATTGAAAGAAAGAAGACAAATTAAGATGGATGATATGAAAGTTATGATCTTACAACTCATGAAATCATAAGAAGATAAATCAAACTAGGTATAAGCTCTTCAACTTTCGTAGTAAACTAATTAGAAGACCGTGTATATTGTTATCCTGTAGTTATAGTAACAACATAAACGTATAGCTATGTAAAGTATAGTTAATGTTCAGAAGTTGAGTTTTAAGTTTTATATTGAGTTTGAGATTAATTTTGAGATGAGAATATGCTATATTAAATTTGAGGCTAAAATTGTTATAGGGGTAAATGTATAATTGTGTTTAAATTTAAATTTCCATATAAGTTCTATATTGAGTTTGAGATTGAAATATGTAAATATGAGCTGGTTTATTCAATTCGTTAATATTCTCAGTTGAGTTTTAAGTTCTATATTGAGATTGAGAATGATTTTAAGATGGGTATATGCTATATTGAGTTTTATGGTTAAAATAAGTTTTTTTTTTTTTTTTTTTTGGTGGGGATGAATAAAGTTCAATGTATAATTACATTTAAGTTTAAGTTGGATTTTAAGTTCTATATTAAGTTTGAGAATGAAATGAGTAAATATGAGTTAGTTTATTTCAATTTCTTAATGTTCTTAAGTTGAGCTTTCAGTTTTGTATTCATTTTGAATAAAGTTCATTTGAATGTGTTAATGTTCTTATGTTGGGTTCCCCTTGGTATAGGGGTGATTGTCTAATTATGTTTATGCTTAAGTTAAGTTTTAAGTTATATACTGATGTTGAGATTGTTATTTGTATATTGAGTTTGAGTTTAAAATGTGTAGATACAGGTTGGTATGAGGCTAAAGAATGGTGGGAGGGGAAGAGGTGGAGGGAGAGATTGCATAAATTTCATTTATATTTGTTAATGTTCTTATGTTGGGTTTAAAGTTGGTATATGGGTAAATGTATAATTATATTTAAGTTTAAATTGGGTTTTAAGTTCTATATTGAGTTTGAGATTGAAATATGTAAATTTGAGTTGGATTGTTTCAATTCGTTAATGTTCTTGATTGAGTTTTAAGTTCTATATTCATTTTGAGATTGGTATATGGTATATTGAGCATTAAACTTATTTAAATTTGTATTTTGTAGGTATCTTGAGATTTATGTTGAAGATTCATCTCCCAACAAGCTAAGTTAGAATGTAGAATTGTGTTTTATGGATACCTTGTGGATATTACGTAATGTTATTCCAGAGTTAAGAACTTGTGGATGTTATATTATATTTAAGATGGATAGTATTAGTAGTTGTTTATTTGACAAATTTGTAAGATTCAAACATGTTTTCTAGATATTATTTAATATTGTAGACATCTAATTAATTTTATAAATTTTTAATTTAGTTTATTCGATATTTGTAAGATTTAAATAGTATGACATTTGTAAAAGAAAAAAGAAATAGATATAAAATTTAGTAAATAAAGAAAAAAAAGATATTTCGACACCTAAATATGTAATCCCTATGGTACAAGGGTCAGGAAAAAGTGTAATTTCATGCTTGTTTTTACCTTTTTTCCGATGCTTAAATAGGTCATCATTGGCATAAATAGCCATCTCCCGACGATACAGGGGTCAGAAAAAAAAAAGTGTAA
The DNA here is from genome assembly GCF_027475165.1 of Benincasa hispida. NCBI lineage: Eukaryota > Viridiplantae > Streptophyta > Magnoliopsida > Cucurbitales > Cucurbitaceae > Benincasa > Benincasa hispida. Next base: position 7,643 of record NW_028326621.1, read on the forward strand.
TTTCATGCTAAAATAACTCTCAAGTTAATTTTTGTCGACGGTCGAATCGTAGATTGAGCGTCGGAATAAGTAACCATCTCCCAACGGCAAATGGAACCGCAAGCATAAGCTGACTTATCCCAGCGGTCGGAAATTATTCTTACCGTCAAGAGAAATAACTTTTCCCAACGGTATCATTTAGGGTCAGTAAAAGCCCTCATCCTTGTTTCAACGAAATATCTTTTTTCCTGACGATAATGCTTTTTTTTGGATCGGGGAAGGTTTTTCTAACGATGCAGTCAATGGTTGAATTTTCGTTGGGATAGGTTGTCCCAATGGTTTTTTTACTTTATTCAATGATTTTCGTCATCGACAAAAGTCCAAATTCTTGTAGTGGCAGGTATTTTTCTTTTAGCAAAGAATTTGAAGGACAGGGTACAAGAATAATACTCATTCAATCATGGTGTTTTTCATTCTTTTTATTTCTCATTGTCTAAAATATTATTGGACATTTTGTAGGTTAGCTTTGGATTTCGAAATTTCTTCTTCTTTATTTTGAAAAAGAAAAATTCTATTAAAAAAAATTAAAATTTTGAAGAAAGCTTCTAATATATATATACACACACTGCAAAGAGAAAGCTTCTATATTAAAATATATATATATATAAATAATCTATGGTAATTGACTAAATATTTTAAGCAAAATTCACTTTTTTAAAAAAATAAATTAAAAATAAACAATAAATATTGCAGAATAATGACAATGACAAAACGTATTTCTCATTTATTTCACAAAGAGAAAATTATGCATTAAAAAAATCAAAAGAAAATAAAAGGGAAGGAAAGCGTACATCCAAAAAGTGAGAATGGCCAACTTTACTTTTTATTGTTTTAGTACTGACAAAATTAAAGTCTAGGATAAGTTATTAATACAATGAATGAAATGAAGAATTTCTTTTTTTTTTTTCTTTTAGCATTTATTTATTTCTAAAATACATTATTTGAGGGGGGGAAAAAAAAACTTGCACGTAAGGATTGAATAGTAGTTAAGCATCAAAAGACAAAAATGTTTTAAAAAAAGAGAGAAGAAAAAAAGAGAAAGTTATAGCATTTGCTTTAGTTTTTCACCTTTATATAATCTCTTTTTTCTTTCATATAGTAATAATAATAGCATCTTTTTTCCAAAAATAAATATATAGAATAATTAATTATAGGATAAATATCAATTTTATACCCTTAATTTTAGGTTGTATAAACTAAAATTGACTCTAAATTGATAATTATATCAATTTAAATCATGAAATTTTATAAATATATCAATTTACATATTCCTCTAAATTTCGTTAGACAAATATATCGTGTTAAACTTATAATTTGATTCAATTAAACTACTAAATTGTCATAGGTCAATCAATTTAGACCCTTTATTACGATTACCTTTGAAAATCATCTATGTTAACTCTCGAATGTGAGTGGATTTCTTCAAGTGTCAGTTTTACAAAATGGACCATTAGAGAGTAAATGCATGGACGACGATTCTCAAAGAAAATACTGATTAAGAATTTGAGTTGATTCATTTATGGTAGTTTACAAGTTTAATTGATACAATTATAAATTTCGCACGAAATTTTTTGAAATGGAACATAGTAGAGGGCGTAAACTGTAAATTGACACTCTTACGATAGTTCGTGATTTAAATTATTATAATTATTAATTAAATTGATATAACTCCTAAAATTTAAGAATATAAATGAATAATTTTCCTTAATTACAATATAGACTATATTTACTGTTCAATAATTGCGAAAGTGGAAAGTCGAAGCATCGATTTTTGTGTTGATAATTAGTTCTAACTTATCCACTTTAGCTCGCCTCGAATGGTCTAAAATTCAAAATACGACCGTCGAAAGATAGCTTTAAAAGTTGTTTTAGTTTTTAAACTTTGACTTCACGAAAGAAGAAAAAGAAGAAGAAGAAAATCAATAACCTTCTTACATTTTTTTGGGATAAATTATGTATTTTTATTTTTCGTATTTTATCCTTAGTTTTTATCTAATTTTTATTTTTAAAAGTTTGATTACATGTTTGAAGTTTAAATCAACCTTGGTCCTAGGTATTATTTAATTTAATCAAATGCTTTGTTATATAGAGCACTTGCTTTTATTTGCATCCTTGACTTAATTTTTAAGGGAAAAATAGGGGAAAATGTGAAAAAAAGATCAATTGTTGGTTCGAAATTTAGTAAGGTATACAAATTTTATCTTAGACGTTCAATTTCTAAATCGAATCTTATCAATTTCTACTTGTGGTTCAATTTTCGATATTCACTAATTAATTTTAACCAAAAAAAATATAAATTTCCATTTTTTTTAATAAGATACTAAAAGATAGTGGGATCATATGGTGCACCGAGATATCTCAACTAGGTTGACGCCTCCCTAGTACCTTCATCATACCTCGAAGCTGGTAGTGTTGTATTCCATTAAAAATTGAAGAGTATGTATAGAGAGCTAGAGGATAGCTCAAAACCAAAATAGGAGGAAAGAGCAAGGGCGGTAGGGTTACAAAAATCATCCAGTTTAGGACAATAGTGGGAGCATCATAATCACAAAATAAGGATGATTTAGTACTTCAAAGGCCAACCAACGATAAAACTGTAGGAATGTATCAGCAACAGCAGAAGCACAAGGATCATTTAAGTATTCTAATTCACTAATTTTGACAAAATATAAAGCATGCTCTTGCAGAAAACAAGTGAGTTTCATGACATACCTCTTGTAGAACTTCTTCAAAGCTTGTTCTCCAACTGCAATCTTCTCCAAATCTTATTGCAGACCACCTCAAGATCTTCCCCACTATTTTCTTGGTATTCTAGATTGAGTTGTGGAACTCAAAACAAGCTTGAATCAAGGGATTAAGGAGAATAGCTCACAGCAGCAATCTGGTTGAAGAACTCTTTCTTCAGCACAAATTTTCTCTAAAATTCTCTCTTGATTGCATGCCCGAATTTTACTCCAAACTCTTCATTATATTGCAGATCAACATGCAAGGAAGAGAGTTGCATGAGTTACAGCTCATGCTTGGAGTAAGACAAAGCAAAGATGATGGCTTTTGTGTGAGCAAGTAAAAAGAAGGATAAAGGAAAACATGATTTTTCCATTTTAATGTTTTGTTTTTCAATTGTCCAATTTTATCAAAAATCAAAACTTGATTTTTAAAATCCATTTTGATTTTAAAAACTGAAAAATAAAATTAATTTTTAAATAAAAATTAATTAATCTAATATCAAATATTAAATTAATTTTTACACACATCCATCTTTATATATTTAAATAATATATAAATATAAATTCTCCTATTCCATTTAATTCTCAAATTAAACACGTAATTATATCTCATATAATTACTAATTCCCTTAATTCTAATTTGAACGTCTCAAGTTAAATTATCACGCTATTCTAGAGTTAGTCCGTTACGAGCTAGTAGGGGGACCTCGCAGACCTACAGATCAAGGGCTCCAACGATCCGAGATTAATTGGCTAAACTCATTAGACCAGATTAATATTCATTCGTTAACTAATGAGTCACTCTACTAAAGCCCATATGTTGGCTTTTTGGCCCTTAATCTCAAATTATTTAATTTTTATTAATTAATTAATCAATGTTTTGATGATAAAAAAACTCAATTTTTAATTACTGAAAATCTTAGTGTTTTAATATGTCCATAGCATAAAGCTTGGAACAACGATTCCAACACCTCTTGAATCACTCAAATCGGAGCTAAAACGAAGACAATATGACCGAAACAAGTCTATAGAGAAAATACCGTGGTGGATGACGTGGCATAACTAGGCCATTTACATGTAGACATGTGACAACATATTGGTTGAATGGTGGATCAGGATCATTAAGAGATTAACATATGATGGACTTTTGATTTTTGGATTGATTTAAAATAAAAAAATTGAAATTAAAAAGAAATTTAGAAGGAAAATAAATTTAATATTATTTTATGTTTGTGTCTAATGGCTAGTTTTTTACACATTGTATGTTTTTTATTTTTGGATTAACTTTAAAAAGAATGAATTTAAAAAGAAAATGAATTAAAAGGAAAATGAATTTAATATTATTTTATGTTTGTGTCTAACGGCTAGTTTTTGACACATGATATAGTTTTTTATTTTTTGGATTAATTTTAAAAAGAAAAGGAATTTAATATTATATTTTGTTTGTATCGAACGATTAGTTTAGTTTAAAATCTCCAACATTGATTTTTCTTTTCCAAAATCCAATGGTCCAAATTAATTGTGGTTTCTAAAAATTTTTCCATCTCTATATAAACCATCTTCCTCTCTAATTTTTAAACCAACAAATTTTACATTTCATAATCCTCCAAAACTCAAAAGTTCCATTATTGCTCTCTCTAAGTTCCCAATTTTTCTTTTTATCTTATTCTTGAGAGAGTGTTATTGTATTTTGAGGATAAACTTGTTGAGTGCTTAAACTTGTAAATCCACTCTAGTGAGAGTTGTATTGTGTTTTTCAAAAATTCCAACATTTGTAACAGTTTGATCCTAAACTATGGAAAGGATCGGGTTTGCTCTTGAACCCATAAAAGAAGCGGTGGTGTAACGGTTGGGCTCTAATCCGTAGAAAGAGTCGAAAAGATTTTATTCAAATTCTCAAGAGGCGCTTGGGAAGTGGAGTAGGTCGAGTTTGACTGAAACACTATAAAAATTATGGTGTCTTTTTCTCTAACTCTTTCCTTTTTATTTTTGCAATTAATTTAAGCAATTTGTTGTATGTTTTAGTTTGTTCTTATTTATTTGCCAAAATTTGATAGAATTAAATTATCACATTTTTTGTCATCTTATTTGTTGCATAATTTGAATTTTTCTTATTATTTATAAAAAGTGTATTAATTTGTTTAATTGGGTTAATTTAGAAAAAAAAAAGTTTAATTAAACCCTATTCACCTCCCCTCTAGGGTTGCCATATCGATCCAACACCATATTTTCACTCCCCCCACTATAGATATATTATGTCCACATGATTTAATCATAATCAGCAAGTCAACCCTTCACAGGTTGTTCGTAATAACGACTGGGTCAAATATCTGTTTTACCTCCGAGATTACATCTTATTCTTTAAGTTCCTACTGATCCTCAACAACTGGTTTGTGATCCAATCACTAAACCAAACTCTCTCAGCCTAGTGAGAGGGTGGGGCCTCTTGTTCAAGACTTGGATTCAATACTTGAGAGAACAATCTTTCTTCTATTCCTAAATCGGGTAGGCGTAAACAACGTCTTGTAGCCTATGTCCCCAACTAACTATTCGGTCTTACCCCTGAAATGGGAGTCTTATTGAGCCGACGTTGTTGAGCCAACCCTCATCTATGAAAATCTAAGGGCAATCCCGAATAAACAGGAGTTTATAGTTAGCTCGGGATTTTACCTAGGTCATCTAAGTGAAATAGTCAGTCTTATACAGTAAACAGTGTTATAAAGTAAGAGTGACTTATTTCTTGGTTCGATCTTATGCAAACTCATTGCATAGGACGCCTCCACTCCTCATGCCATAACATGTACGAATTAGGATCATGTCGTATGTAGCACTTTACAACTCTTTGTAACAAATACAGAGTAGGCCGCATCCAATGGTGTTACCAATAAGGTACCTAACCTTATTCATGTACCATAGATCATTTTGACTATTTACTCGAACCTGATCCACTCTTATGTCTCCTCATAAAGTTCAAGCACTCATATAATAGTCATGGGTCTTAGTTTATTGGATTTAGACTTTCATACAATTTTTGAAATCAATAATAAGTATATTGATTATAGAAAATGTTTTTCATATTACAAATTGCGGGTTTTAAGACATAAAACCCAACAAAAACATCATCCTACAATCGATATTGTTGTTTGCTCTCATCATGGAAGACTCTTTTGTTTCTTTCAAGCCATATGCAGTGCCCCCGTCAATTAGATTTTTTAGGATGCGGGTACTATGTGCAAAAGTATATACATGAAATAGTGCATAATCCTACTACTGCCGTTACTAGCCTCGTACGTAAATTATTTATTTTTTATATACTAGCTTTAATTTAATAAATGATGTAAACTTATGTTGAGTTTACCTTCTTCTTTTTTTTTCCTTTTTGTAGTTCAATACAAAAAATGTATATAACCAAGACGTAATTCGAACACAATGGGTAAGTTTTGTTGGCTGATTTGTGTAAGGATGTACTTCTTGTTTTTTTTGTCTCAATAAACTGTAAATGTTAGCTTAGAATGAATGTTGACGAGTTTTGAGTAAAATATGCAAGTTTAGAATGAATCAAAGTACTAATCGTTGGTTTGCGGATAGATGAATTGTTATCTAACCATGATTTGTTTATTGGAAGATTTATGTATAATTTTTTTGTTTATGGGTATTTGGCGTGAGTATTCATGGAAGCACTAATTGATATTTGTGAATGGGAGAAATGATTATTAATATTATGAGGTGATTGATATTTCTAATTGTAGTTTTGGAGAGGCGGGTGGTTCCATATGAGTGTTAGATATGAAAATTATAATTATTGTTCTATGGAAGTGTGTTATCGATATGCAAATATTGGTTAGTATGTTTATTTCATATTTGATAAGTACTTATAGAATGGATTGGAAATATTAATTCTTGTTTGTGGATAAATTATTATAAAAGTGCGCTTCATTGCAGGTAACTTTGTATTTAGTTTTGTAGTAGAGTATATTGTTTTGTCTATTGTTATATTTCACATTTGAGTTCAATGAGTTTATAAGTGGAAGACAAATATTATTGACTTGCCATGCAGAATATAACAAGCACGCATTACAATGAATAGTTTTTTTATTTTTAATAAAAGAACAATGACAGACATTTCTTGACCCAACACGAGACATATAATGTCGTTTTTAACTTTTTGACCAACATTAAAAATGGATTCGACGATGGCATTTAAAAAACAGACAATAATTGAAAAAACGGACATTAATTCTAGGCTTCAATGTCGGTTTAAAACTGACATTAAAGGGCTTTAATGTTGATTGACAATCGACATTGAAGATCGTGTTATAAAAGGTCTTTAATGTCAATTATCTTTAATGTTGGTTTTAAACTTACATTGAAGAGGGTGTACAATGCCGGTTTAAAACCGACATTAAAAACAACCAACATTAAAGACCTTTTATAACACGATTTTCAATGCTGGTTATATCAACCGACATTAAAGCCCAAAATTCTTGTAGTGTATCAAGGCACTTCAGATCTGTATTTAGCATCAATAAAATTCTTTTTCATATAAATACCTCCATAGCCATTTATTACGCAGAGCAATGTTTGTGATCTTCACCTTATCAATGCCAATACTGCCCTTCTCCTTTGGTGTAGTGACAATATCCCATCTTACTAAATGAGATCCTCCCTCCCTTTTAGTACCTTTCGAAAGAAAGGTTCTCATCGGCTTTTCAATAGATTTGTATATAGAAACATATAGGGGTGTTAAAAAAATCGATGACCCAAAAAAACTAATCAACCTAACCCAACCCGTGTGTTAAAAAAATTCGAGGTTTTGGAGGTCGTTCGATGGGTTCGTGATCTTGGAGATTGTTGTGTTCGTTGTTGCTGTTGATCGTGTTGTGTTGTGGTCGTAGTGTTCGAGCGTTCGTGTGTTGCTGTCTTGGAAACTAAACGAGCGTTCGTGATCGAGGGAGCTTGAAGCTTGAGTCTTCAAAGGTATGATACTTTTTCCCTTGATTATCTTCTGAAACATGTTGTAATTTTTTTTATTATGCATGACCTATAAGTTTTCATTTCTTGTACTGTAATTATGTATGTTCAATATCAAATAGAATTTGGAACAATCATTTCGCTGCTCATGGAAACCCTCATGTCCGATTTCCTTCAATTGGTATCAAAGCCAGATTCTTCTGATATTCCAAATTTCACTTCTGTTTTGAAATTTTTTTACAGTCGTGGTGGATTTTCTGCATTTGCGTTTAAGTGCTAAATGCGTTTGTGGATGGTGTTGATGAATGTTTACAGGTTAATTGCCTATGTTTAAAAGCTTTCTTTTGATTACAAAATGTTAATTTGTAATGGCCCTTGTGTTTTTGTGCATAATTAACATGCAATCGAGTTTGTAGTTCAAAGTGTTTGAGTTTGTCGAGTCGTTCGTGATGAAGTTTCGAAGCATGGAGATGCGGTTCTCAGCGAGGAAGAAGACTTAGAGTTGGTCGTTTCGTGTAGCCTAAGGTAAACGATCGTTGGGATTTGGCTAAATGATCGTGTAGATTTTTCTACGCGATCGTGTAGTATTTACTAAACGAATGCTAAACGATGGGGTAAAGTATTTGCTCTATCGTGTAGCGTTGGTTGCCCGATCGCGTAGACGCTGGAGGTAAACGATCGAGTGGAAGCATATGATGCTTATCATTTAGTAAAAGGCGTGCGCACTAAACGATCGTGTAGTTAGCATGCTTCATCGCATAGTCACTACCTATACTATCACGCGGTATACGATACTTAGACGCTCGCTCGCGATCATTTAAACTATTGTGCTTCACCACATCGTTGTCGTTTAGACGATCATTTAAGGTTTGCGTTATGCGTTGCGTGCTGCACGATCGCATACCTCCTGCTTCATTGGATAGTAAAAGGTACACGATCGTTTAGCTCTGGAAGCGTTGGTAAATGATTGAGTAAAGCGTTTACTCTTTCGTGTAGACAATCACAAGAAAGTTTGGTATACGATCAGTGGAGACGCGGACTTTGACCGGACGGTTCAAGACCCGGTTCGCCTGTTTGAACTGGAGACGCTTTGCTTTTGTAATAGTTATCTTTATTTTTTGAGGATTTGAGGCAAATTATCCCAGTTCATCAACTTTTGTTTAATATACATGGGATGTATGTGGTTTATATGACATAGTGTATGACATATAGATTTGAAGCCCACTTTAGGTTGTGTAATTATTCATGCATCATGTATTATAAGCGTTATAATATGGCATGATGAAATTAGAAAAGAGCATGTGCATGCATCATGAAATATAAGAGTTATATTTATGCATGCAGTAAGCATATTCATGTATCATCTTTATTTCTGACCCAAAACGAGACATTTAATATTGTTTTTAACTCTTTGACCCCAAACTAAAAATGGATTAGACAATTTAAAAAATGAGGCATTAAAAAAATAGGACAATTGTTAAAAATTAGAAAAATCCCGACATAGAAGATGTTGTACAATATCGATTTTCAACTGAAATCAAAGATGGTGTACAATGTTGGTTTTAAACTGACGTTGAAGATTGTGTACAATGTCCGTTTTTAACCAATATTGAAGATAATTGGCATTGAAATTTCGGTCAGCTATAATGTCAGTTTAAAACCGACTTAAAGACCTTTTATAACCCGATCTTCAATGTCGATTTTCAACCGACATTGTACCCCCATAATGTTAGTTCTAAACCGACATTAAAGCCCAATTTTATAGTAACGAGCTTTAGAAATGCATGAGTATTTCCATGATTTCAGCTTTTCAACAAATATCTAGGTTATGTTTGTTTTAACTTTCAAATCCTATCAACTTTGTACCATCTATATGTTCTATTGTTAATTAAAATGTGCACACCCATTTGTGTGTATAAAATAACATGATTGTGAACGAAAAATCATCAGAAAAATTGCAACACCTATTTATATTTAAGTTTAAAATTTTCACATTTATAGTTATTGAGATGCAATTCAATGAATTTAAAACTTAATACAAATTGTTATTTGCCAAACCACCGAGAACCATAAACCACAATATAGCTCCCTTTCAAGAATAAGAGAAACTACCTAGGCTGGAAAGTCATCTTTCCACACTCTAAGAACCTCAAAAATCAGGAAGCCAAAGATGCTAGATTGTGAGCAGCTCTAACTATTTAAAAAAAAATCATTTTAGATTTTTTTTTTCTAATGTTCGATCTTTTAACTTTTGACCATGCCCTAGTATCTTTAACTTGGCTATAATAAAACTGAGAATAGTTTTCTCATAGTTCAATCTTCAATTAAAAGCTTTAGTCTTTTTCCCTTTTTTCCCAAAGATTAAAAGCTTTAGTTACAAACACTTAAACATTCATATAAATTATTATTTGTACTAAAAGTTAGTTATTCAAATCATTTTAATTGAGGTGATCATGTGGCCTATTTAATTTTAATGAAAATAACAAATTTGTATGAACTAATTCTAGATATTTCAATAAATTGGAACACAGTTTAGTGGATAATACATTTAGTATCATTTTTAAGGTCAATAGTTTGATCTACTCTTATAATTGTTAAACTAAAAAAAAAATAATAATAATAAAAATATTTCTTTAAAATGAATCTTTCATACCAGATGATTTGGAAGTTCTCTCATATCTATATATAAACTTTTTTTTTTTTATCTCTAAAATCTACTTAGAAGTGTTGAGCAAAATCCAACATTTACATTTAGAATGAATAATTTAATACCCTTATCTACATATACTTGAAAATATAAAATAAAGTTACCTCATTAAAGAATGGAAATATACAATTGAGGGGAAGTGCTTTAGTAAACATTAAAAAATAATAAAGAAGGAAAGAAAGACTTATGGGCAATTAGATTGACGTTTTCAAGGAATGAATAGAACATTCATTAAACAAAGATTAGGCTATTAGATAGGGTTTAAATTTATTACAACTGTTCAAATATTGACTTTTACACTTTTTTCTCTTTTTTTTTTTTTTTTTTTTACGGTACACAAGACAACCAACTTTCACTTTTCACAAAATTGTGCAGCCTTCCTTGAACCCCACAACACAAAATAACAAAATAATTGAATATTTAAAATTTTGACATGATCAAATTAATGAAACGTAGGCCCAACATTTCATTAATGGTAATACTTAACAAATTTAAATAATAGTATATTAATAATAATAGAAAATTTTTCATATATAAAAAAAATGTAAAACTATCTACCAATATATATATATATAGACTTCGATAGACTTCTATACACCTCTATCGAAGAATATTCAACTTTGCTATTTTGGGTAGATAATTTTCTTTATTTTTTATTTTTGAAAATCTCTCTTGATAATATTTTAGATTGTCATTTTTAACCTTTAATATCTCCAAAATTATCAATTAAATCTTGTTAATTTTGTTAACATGTATAATTAACTTTTGTTTTAATGACATATTTAGAATGGTTGAGACATGCAACTGGAATGTTATTTTTACAATTAAAAATCAAATTATCCACTAAAAAGAAGTTATATCGGTCATCAACTAAACCTTTTTTTATAAGTAAGATTCTTATATACAAATTTGTTAATTGAACAATAATGTAATGATACATAAATTACTCTTTTTAAAATATAAAATGATTAATTAAAAACATTCAATTACGCAAATTAAAAACTTCAAGAAACTTAAAAAATTAAACTAAATATTTGCCACCATTTAAACTTCGGACAAATATTTTTACAAATATAATTCAAAAATGTTTAGGCATTTTGGAGTATAGAGCAGACAAAAACTGACAATTCCCCAAAATAAATTTTAAATATGATTAAAATAAAAAATCACACACATCAAAGCGACGTCGTACAGATGCAGGTGGAGCGTCATTTCCGTATTATATTGCAGCATTTTTTTTGAAAAAATCTTTATATATTTTAATTTTTGTTTTTTTTTACAGCTTTCAGAATTGCCTTTTTACTAAGCACACCCACGTCAGTCAATAACATTCATTCGCAGAAGAGAATGTCAAATTATTTAACCATCATTGCATTTGCCTTTAGTGGGCCCACCAGCTTTACACGTGGCACAATCATAATGGCTTGATTTTCGTGCCGTGCAGTCCTTGTCTGCCGTCAGATCTGGGAAAGCGACGTGCCCTACCGTCCTTGATTTCACCCAACTCCACGTCCTTGTGAAAGTCTCTAGACCCCCCTTTTTTTCCTTTTTTCTATTTGCATGTAATAATAATGATTTTATTATTAAATAATGCTTGCTTAGCTTCTAGTGGTATGAAATTTTTGTGCAACTTCTTTTCAAAAGTGATTCGTTTTTTCTTTTCTTTTTTTTTTTTTTAATAAAAATACTACTTTTAAGCTAATTTTAAGTGGTTTACTCAATAAATTTTTGTGCAACTTCTTATCAAAAGTTATTTGTTTTTTTTTGTTTTTTTTAATAAATAAAATACTATTTTTAAGCTAATTTAAAGTGGTTTATTAAATAAATTATGAATTACTTTTTACGAGGTTGAATAATATTGATTTGGATATTGTATTTTCTCAATGTGTGCTTATCTCTTAATTTTATTGTTTTTAAAATATATATTTGGTATTTTTTATTTTATTTTATTTTATCTTTTTTTTTTTTTTTTAATCTTTTCAGTATCTATATTTAAGAAACATTTGTGTTAATTGTGTCGCTATTAAAAAGGTTATTTTTTAGACAAAGAAATCTGATTTATTTGGACTAAAATAAATTGTGTTAAAAATACCGAGAAGAAAATAAATATTTTAAAATATAATAGCTAAAGTTAACCATTGTTTTAAAAAAAAAAAAAAAAAAAAAAAAAAAAAAGCTTAAGCTTATACATTTAAAAATATATTATGATTTTTTTTGTTTCATTATCTACTTTTTACTAATGTTAGAATCTAAAAAAAAGAAAAAATATATATTTTTTCAGCTTTTAAATATGGGATTTAAAAACTATTTACACAAGATACCAAAATTTTTATTTTTTTTTTATAGAGGTTAATAGAAATTTATTAATAATAGAAATTGATAAAAGTCTATCTCTCATATACGTCGATCGAGTATATCAGTGTTCTTTTTATTATTTATGTAAAAAGTTTAACATTTTTCTATCGATAAAATTTTTCTTCTAAATATTGTATATAGAACTATTTAAATATTTTTTACCATTAATTATTTTTAAAACATTGTTTTCATACAAGCTTAGTATAAAAATAAAAGTTGTTACTTTATGGTTTAGGGATTTAATTTTTTTTTTTAAAAAAAACATATATTGAATTTATTATTATTACTTAGTAAAGAACATCATTTTGAAAGTTAAATGAAAGAAATACATGTGTAATTTTTTTTAAATTAAAAAAATACAAAATTGAAAACGAATTTGAAGCATGACTTTTTTTTTTTTTTTTAAACTTGAATTGAGGAAAATAAAAATAGAACAAAACCGTATGATTTGAACTTATTCGATTGAAGTTATTTCGTGAAAAGCTTCTCATACTCCTTTCTAATGCAATATATTTGTCTTGTTTTTAAAAGTGGAAATCTTTGCCATGGCCTTTCTTCCTCTATCTAGGGCTTTAAATTTCACTAAAATAGACTTTTTCTATTCTGGAACTCAAAATAAAAGATGTTTCAATAATTTCCCTTTTTTTCATTTTGTATTTTCATATACATTTTTACCTTTTTTTTTTCTCGACTCTAGGGTAAATAAATCCATCCACGTATATTTAAAATTCTATTTAGTTTAAATACTATTTTGATTTCTAAAATTCTCAGTTCATTTTGGTCCATATATAGATAAAATATTTTATTTTGGTCGTGTTTTCTTTCTTCTTCTTTTTTTTCCCCTCTTTTCACTTTAGTTTGTAGTTAATTTCAAAATGTTTATTTTGATTACTTTTATAAGGTGACCATTTAGATTTCTTTGTTTTCATTTTTATCTCATTTCTTAGCCCAACATTTCATTCAACTACATTTTAGCCATATATTTATATTAAGGAATCTACATTGCATATAAAATTTGTGTTAAAATTTTTGCAAATAAGAATCTAATTTAAAATCACTCTCAAACATGCACTAAATAAACTAAATATAATCCTAAACTCAATTAGGCTTCATCTAGCATTTTATCTACTTGACAATTCTATTGTACAAAAATAAGAGATTAGAAAGCCGGTAATTTTTTGTTGAGTCATGCTAATAAGCGTTATCCAAAGAGAACATGGCCTCCACTACACTGAATTTCTTGATATTCCACTCAAAATGTACAAAAACGTATGTAGCAGTTAATAGCCTCTCTTGCAAATCTCTCAGTCGTTTATATACTCAAATAAAAAAAGGATCAAGAACAAAAGAAAGTTCATGTTCTAAAGAAAAGTGATTGAAGAAACAATCGTAAAACACAATCGAAAAGAACTACTCAATGTAGGATGTTAGGTGCAACTTTTTCATTAAAATTAAGAACATTCCTCTTTTACGAGTCCGCAACTACTTTCTCCTATATAGTATTAGAAAGAGTCCAACAACGAAGATAAATCGTTAAATTATTAATATGATATTAAATTGTTTTAAATAAAGGCATAGATACAAATGAAATAGAATCTTATAAATTTTCCAATAAATACAAGCATTTTATCTACTCCTTGAAAAATCTTTAAAAACGACTTATCACAAATCAATCAAGTTGCATATATATATATATATATATAACATGAAATATTAAGGGGATGAACTCAATGGGTGATCGTGACTTTGCAAAAGATGACAATAAAAAGCCTTTTTTATCACACTGCCCATAAAATAATGTAATCTGCAATCAACTTGAATATGATATTTTGTCGACCTACTTCATTCCCTTCAATAATTCACATTCCTCGACATGTCTACGATAGCTATTTCTTAAATACTTTTTTTTTAAAAAAAATAATAAAATGGAAAATAAAAGAAGCATGCATATACTTATGAATATATCACTAACTTATAACTTAAAAATAATAATAATAATAATTGTTGGAGAATTCTATCCTTGCATGAGTTGTTAAATAACTGATTGTTTTCTATGGCTGATTTGACTTTGGACCATAGTGGAAAGTTCTGTGTTCAAATTTATATATGATGTGTTTGGTTTAATTATTTAAGCGTTTAATTTTGAAAATAAGTTATGTTGGAACAAATTGAAGTGTTTGACAATTGCTCAAAATAGCTTTTGAAACACTTCTAAATTGTAGTTTAAATAGTTTTTATCAGAAGAGTTTAATGACTTTTTTAAAAAAAATATTTTTTCTCTAGTAAATCCAAACAGACTCGTAATCATGTCGTTAATGTAATTTCTTCTTCAATTAATATTGATTTTCCACTTATCGGGTATTCTACAAGTTTTCAAGCCTACGAAAGAGGGGGAGTGTTAAAGTGTTTATATAATTAGATTTACCACAACCCATCAGCTTAAACTTTTGGGTTGATATCAGTAATTTAATAGTGTATTGAGGATCCCACGGTGAAAAGATCGTGAAATGTCACAATATTTTATAAGACTAGTGGTTTTGAGACAGGTGACAATTATGTTTATCTAATATGATATCTTAACTTCTAAAGCTCACGTGGACATTTAGTCCATCATAGAAGAAATTGATCGAATCATCCAATAAAGACACCAAAAAGATATTGTCTTGATTTTGAGTTTGACAATAATTAACAGTTGGAGATTTAAATTTTTATACCTAACATTCATCGTGCACTAAAGAAACAAAATTATATACTATAAAATTTGAACCATCTCATAAGTATATATTTATTGTAATGACAAGGTTTCGTTAAGTATATAGTTTGTCTCGCATGTATTTATTGTAGTGGCGAGTTTCTTATAAAGTATTTATTGTAATGACAGATTTCTCGTCGGTATTTATTGTAATTAACATTTTGAGAGAGAGAGAGGGAGAGAATTTAAAGCCACAATATATATATCATCTCCAACCATATTCTTTAAAGATATTAATCTAAATGATTATTACAAAATACGTTTAAAATCCGCAAACCCTAATAACTATTTGAAATTTTCGTGAAAATGAGTATTACTCAATTGATATATGGATGTATTAACAATCAAATTATTTGTACGTAATTCGAACCCTCATATTCCTACTCAAATTTTAAATTATCTCTAATACATGATAACAATTTTGACAGGAGGAGAGAGATACAGAATGTGTCTGGATTAACTAGAAAAAAAATATTTTTTTAAAATTCATTTTGATTTAAACTCATTTGATGAAAACTATTTGAAAGTGTTTCAGAGGCTCTTTTGAGTGATTGCTAAACATTTAAATTTTTTTTTCCAAAATGACTTATTTTCAAAATTAAATACTTGAAAAGTTAAACCAAATACTCCTTCAATTAACCGGTTGAAAATACACATTCAAAATCATTTGATATGACAATTTATGCATAGTTCAACTGGTAGAAATATCGTACTAGAACTTAAAGGTGGAAGGTATTAATCTCTAAAGAAAATATTATTCCTTCTTAGCATTTTAATTTTTTTTGTCAAATTAAATATAGTTCAACTGACATATGAGTGTACTAATAACTATAAGATTTATGATTCGAAACTTTCTAACCAATTGTATTAAAAATAATTAAATTTGAGATAATATGGAGAGAAAAAGTGATGAATAAAAAGCATAAAAAAGACAATATTGAAAACAAATAAAAAAACAAAGATGTGAAAGAAAAAAAGTTAAAATTGTAAAATTTGTCATAACACAACACTACGCATTATAAGGCGATATTCTCGCGGGGGCCAAAGGCATTATTCTTCCCCACGGTCACAAATAAAAGGGAAAATAAAATAATATAAAGCGCACACACGCTTTCAAATCCTTCGCACGTGTGAAAGTGACATCTCGTAAAGAGCCGCAGTGGCTAAGCGACACGGTCAAAGACACAGCTCCCAGCGTCACCGCCAATCAGCGTCGAGAATGCTAAAAAGCAAATATTAATAATAATGACTAAAAAAAAAAAGTACTGCGAGACAATCGAGGTTCTTTTTATTTATTTACTTTTATTATTTCGAAATCATTTTGTAATCCATTGCTTTATGATTGACGCCTCGCTGACCGGCCTGTCACTCTAGCACCAGTGTCGCTCCTTTGTCTTTTCCCCCCTTTTCTTTCGGTCAGCTCGGGCACTCCAAGCCTACGATAGAGAAACTGACTACGACCATTCCTTCTTAGTCCTGTCCTTTCGGGCAGTCATTTCCTTTTCTACCCGGCATTCAAGGCGGGCTATTTATTTTCTTTTAAATTATTGTTATATTATTATTTACTCAATATTAGAATGTGTTTAAAATTATATATGTAAATTGTGAATTACTTTAGCTACCTCCCTTCTCTTTATTTCTCTGTTGGTCCACATATTTTCGCTATTTTATCCCGACATCTTTTGAGGTACAAACTAAACAACAATGAATGACGCATGCTTTTTTTTAAAAAAATATCGGTTGACCTTCTTTCAATTATACTATTATTGATAAATTAGCTTTATCTGTACTAAAAAGCTCTTTATCTAGCTATAAAATTCAATATTTTAGTACATTGTCTACCTTTAGGGTAAATTATTGACAACCCTTTTTTCTTTTTACGAGATGGTTTTATTGATATATGGGATGTAGAAAAAGTCTTTAATGTTAATGTTTCAATGTGAAGAGAGCAAGTTGACACGTATTTTAGTTCGAGAAGGTAGTTCTGAATGTGTCAGATAATGTCTTTAAATTTCTTATAGGAAACATGGCAGGCTCAATAGTAGATTAAGGGTATTGCTTGTAATTTCATTTATATTTGTCATTTAAAAAAGAAATAAAGAAAATAATAAGAAGAAGAAAATTGGGTATCTGCTTCTTTAGAGACTTCTTTGATTTTCTACTTTAATTTATCTTAGTAATCTCTCTTTTCAAAAGTGTATTGTTTAACACATTAAAAATAACTCATCTGTGGACAAAAATGGGCTTTACTAAATTTTTATAAATTGAGTTCTAAATTTATTTATGTTACTAATATATATTTATGCTAAAATTATGCTCATGATTTCTTTTCACATGACATTTTTTAATATTAAAATACTATTTTACAACCCCTTTTTGGAAAAATGAGTACTAATTGTTTATTTGGGATTTTTTTTAATCAATGCCTTCAGTATTTATGAGAAAAAATCCAAACAAGCCTTAATATCTTTTATATATATTTTTTAAGAACAAATACACTCTGTCTATTAAAAAAAAATATACTCCACAATGTTCAATAAAGAAATCTAATTAGAAATCTCGAACTTAATGTTATTACTAGATTAAAAGACTAAAAAAGTTATAATAAATAAAAATAAAAAGAAGATAGAAAAGAGCTTAGAGGGATGAATTTGAAAATCCCAAAATGAAGAGGGGGTGGATGGGAAAATAAGTTGTCAGAACCTGTGACACTCTGACAGTGACATAGAATTTTAATATGAAATGAAATTTGAGATTAAATAAATAATAATTTTTTAAAAAATAAAAAATTATCCCAAAGTCTTCAGTGAATCATTCATTCATAATGACTAGCTTTTGGAAATGCATAGTATGAAAAGAGGATGCATGATGTGACATGTGCTGAATTGTATATATTATCACTGCTCTACTCTGATTTCTGCCACACCTCATCTATTTGGGACCCACTTTTTTTTTCTCATCCTTAATATTAAAGTTTAGTAATAAATCGAATATATTTGATTTCTAAACTTTAAAAAATGTTAAATGAGTCGTTTAATTTTCAATATAAATACATTTAGTCTACAAACTTCAAAAAAATTACTTATAAACTTGTTAAGAATAAATGTAAGCAAAGAGATTGACACAAAAGTTTACGTGATTCATTGACTGTGGGTTAATTAACTACGTTCATGAGATGGATTAGCAAAGATTAAAATATCGATATCGATATTGATATTTCAATTTTATGGATATATTGATAAACTATTGATACCGACAAATATTTCTATAAGTCACGAGATTTATAAATTTTATTTAAATTGATAATTAAGTTATTTTTACTCTAAAACTAAATCATGAATATTATTATTAGTAGTATATTCATATTTGACTAAATAGTTTACATTTTTTTCATGTTTTACGAGCATTTATAAAATATGTTGGAAATATTTATGGATATTTAATATCGATGTCGAACCCTTCGATTTACGGATATATCGTCGGATGTATCGACATATCCATGGATATTTCATTCCTTGCAGATGGAGAACAATTTTGTTAGAAAGAATGATGCAGATTACAAAATTGAGGTGTTTCTAAGATTAAAGAGTTCATACAATATACTTCTCTAAACCATATGGTCACGAATGTAAATAACGTTACGTAAATAACTTAGGCTTAGAAAAAAAGAAAAAAAAAACTCTTAAATACTAAGGTACGAGTTTAATTTAACTTTGAGCTTATATCCATTTAGTTTCTAAAGTTTAAGAAGATGTTTAATAAGTCTTTGAACATTCAATTTAGAGTATGTTTAATCTATAAACTTTAAAAAGTGTTTGTTAAATCTTTAAATTTTTATTTTTATGTCCAATAGACACCTATAATTGCCATTGACATGTTTAAATTTTTTTAAAAAATTCATAGAGTTACTATACAATTGAAAGTTTAGGTCAAAGTGAGCTAACACAACAAATCAATTGATTTTTATAATGTTTGAATATGTTAGAGATATATTAGACAAAACTTTCAAAATACATGAATATTTTTTAGACATGAACATGTAAATTTATATACTAAACTTATAATTTAACCAAAATAGAATTTATCGATATTTAAACTTAATTAAAAATGTTCAAATTTATCATATTCTACTCGAAACTTGAATAGGTAAAATTGATGGCTTTTAGCAAATTACATTACATTATATATATATATATATGTTAATTTTATATATTATATTGAATGATCAACTTCATCAAAATATAATGAATTTACTAGACATTAAGAATATAATAAAAAAAATATATAAATTAAGAAAAATCATAAACCATAAATTTCTTTAACATATATTTTTATTATAAAGATCTAGAATCAAATTCTCGCCATTATATTATTCAACTTAAAAAAGAAAATCAAAAGAAGGAGATGAATATATTTCATTAGTTTATTACATGTTTCTAAAATTTGTGCATGGAAACTTGTTATAATGGTCTATTTTCTATTCATGTATAAAGTTACTTCTTACATACGTCCATTATGCTATCATTCAACAAATACAACAACATCTATTTATCAAATGTCGTTATCCAGTAATAGGTTCTTGATTGGTTAAACATTTTGTTTGTATATTCAATATTTAAAATGTATGGAAATATCGAAGTTTCAGCAATTACTCAAAAATGTCAATGAAAATATCGATAAAATATCAATTTTGATGAATAACTTCCAGAACAACAAAATATTTATTGTTTATCTTATATCTACACCGGTGACATTTTAATTTGCCATTTTTTTATGACACAGTGGAAATACTGATTTACTCATAATATTATGATGTTGACCTCATAGATATGTGAAAATATCGACATGCCAACAAAAATTCAATATACTATCTATATTACTAACTTTTTTTTTTTTTTTTCAAAACATTGGTTTAAAGTAAATAACATAGCAGAAATTTTAGATGCCAAAAAAAGCATTTATATGCTTAATTTTGAAAAACTAACTAAAAAAATTTAAATAGTTACCAAATGGGAACTTAATTATTGGTCTCTATTAAGCTTTCTTTTTGAGACATATTCACGTTTTACTTTTTTTTTTCCTTATAAAATATATTTTTTTATTTAATCAATCTCGATGGAAACTAATTTTTAATAAATAAATTTAAGATTCATTGAACGTACAAAAACTAAATTTAGACATTTGAAATATATAGAAAGTAGTAAAATAGAATTAAACACAAATAGCGAAATCAAAATAATATTTTAATAATTTGGTAGTCCTACCAAAATTTCTACTAATAGAAAGATATGCAAAACGAGTGTTTGAGAAGAAAAAACACATTAGTAAATAAAATTATTGAGTGATAGATAATCCACATTAAAAGAACTATGGACCACCTTTGACATTCAATAAAATGCCAACTATTATGGGCCATTCCCGTTTGTGGTAAAAATTACTTTAATAAATTGAACAAAAATAAAATAAAATTTCAAATCTTATACCAACAAAAGATAGCCCATCCACGTGACACATAA
>NW_028326622.1:0-9000 GCF_027475165.1 Benincasa hispida
ATTATGTATTGAGTGGATTAACTCAATTTTTGGAGATTGATAATGTACTTGTTGGGATTTTTATCTCTGTCCTAATTTAGAGACAATTTCTACACTGCAACAACAAATCCAACAAATCCATGTATTTTGTGCTTATTGCTTTTGATCTTTTTTGTCAAGGAAGAACAAATTGCCTCGTCAGCAGATGACAAGGAGCCATGTAGAAGCTGATATGAATGATCTCGCTGGTGTGTATGTTTTCGCTGGTATCGCTGGTGTATATGCTATCGCTGGTATTGCTAGTGTGTATGCTCTCACTGGTGTCGCTGGTGTGTATGCTCTCGTTGGTGTCGCTGGTATGTATATTCTCGCTGGTGTCGCTGGTGTGTACGCTCTCCTAACAACCTCTGCCATATAATTATTCTCTACCAGCTGTACAACAGATTCGTTAGTTATTTTTTGTCCTTATTCTAAAACATAAGTGTATATATCTATACATCACTACCTTGTATTATGTGTGGGGAAAAGATTTAATATACGAAATCAAATATACAGAAAAGGGAAGAGAAATTGCTCTCCCAGATCTTCATCTTCTGCTGCAACTTTTTCTTCTTCAAGCTTAGCTTATACAACTGCTCGACTTGGTATCAGAGCCCCAGATAAGCTATGGCAAATCAACCTTCTACAAACTTTTTCTCACCTATTTTTTCTAGAGCTGCCAGCAGTAGAACCATTACAGGTCCTCTCCTAAATCAACTTCTCAACCAAGTGACATCCATCAAAATGGATACGTCGAACTTCTTACTTCGGCAGAATCTTGCGTGGCCAATTCTAAGAAGCTACAGATTGGAAGGTTATCTAACTGGGGAAACTCCTTGCCCAGATCGTTTTATTCAAGTTCCAACCAGTGGTCGATCCAGTGAAAGCTCCAGTGCAGATCCAACCACTGCCTCAGTCCCTGATGTCGAAATGCAATCAAATCCAGCTTATGATGTCTGGATAGCAGTGGATTAGCTCCTTTTGGGCTGGCTTTATAACTCAATGAACCAGGAGATAGCAACACAAGTGATGGGTTTTCAAATTTCTAAAGAACTCTGAGAAGCAAACCAAGAGTTGGTTGGAGTCCAATCCAGAGCTGAAACAGATTACCTCAAAAGAATGTTTCAGCAAACTCGCAAAGGCGCATTGAAAATGAGTGAGTACCTTGCTATGATGAAACATTTTGCTGATGGTCTTGCCCTTGCAAGTTCCCCCGTCTCCTCCTCTGATCTGACTTCACAAGTGCTAGCTGGTCTTGATGAAGAGTATAACCCAGTTGTAGTAGCAATCCAAAGCAAAGGAACAACACGTTGGTCTGATTTGCAATCTGACCTGCTGTTATATGAGAAAAGGCTTGAGTATCAACTTACTGTCAAGACAGGAATTACCGGAATAGCTAATGTCTCACTCTCACCCAGCCCACCCTCAGCTAATATTGTGCATAATCAGTCCAATCTTTCAGCACACACCCCTCGAAACTCTTCTAGATATACACAACCACCAAATTTTAGGGGTGGAGGAGGTCACAATAGGGGCCGTGGTCGTTGGAATAATGCCTCCACAACTAGACCAACTTGCCAAACTTGTGGAAAACTTGGGCATACAGTTGATGTTTGCTACTTCAGATACAACGAGTTCAACAACCCTAGACAAACTCACAACTGTATTGAATCTACTCAACTCCTACCAAATCAAAGTCAAGAACAAAACACCTCTGTTCTTCTTACTCATTCAGCTGTAGCTTCATCTGAGTCAGTTGCTGAACCCAACTGGTATGTAGACAGTGGGGCATCCGCACACATCACCAGCAATCCAAGCTTCCTCCAATCCTCATCTGCCTACATAGGTAATGACAAAGTAGTGGTTGGAAATGGTAAATCCCTTCCTATATCTCGCTATGGACATACAAATATACCAACTAGTTCTGGTGTTCTGTCGTTATTAAATATTCTTTATGTGACTGCCATAGCTAAGAACCTGGTAAGTGCCAAAGACAACAATATAGTGGTTAAATTTCATGCTGACTTTTGTGTGGTCAAGGACAAGGAGTCGGGAGTACCAATCCTGAAAGGTTGGCTTAAAGATGAGCTATACCAGCTGGAGAATGTCAACCAGTCTATAAATAATGCATCACTTACTTCAAGATTATCAGATGCTTGCTTGATTGCTCCATCCAAAGAGTTCTCACGTCAGCCTGCTTTTCAAACCAGCAGGACAGTAACCATAATGCTTCTCCATAGACGACTTGGCCATCCATCCTCTAAAGTTTTTTCAAAATTAATTAGTGGATGTAACTTACAAATTACTGATAATGAGAAGTCATTTTGTGAAGCTTGTCAGTTTGGAAAGTCTCATGGCTTACCCTTTTCGGACTCTCTTTCCCATGCAAGCACACCTTTTGAACTAGTGCATACTGATCTATGGGGGCCAGCCCCAATGCTTTCTGCAGATGGATATAGATACAATGTGTTGTTTGTTGATGACTGTAGTCGATTTACTTGGCTATACCCGTTAAAATAGAAAAGTGACACTACAATTGCCTTTAGACACTTTCAGGCCTTTGTTCTTAATCAATTCAACAAATCCATTCACATGTTGCAAATGGATGGTGGGGGTGAGCATAAAGTAGTGACACATTTATGTGATCAGCTTGGAATTCAAATAAGGGTCTCCTGCCCCTACACTTTAACACAAAATGGTCGAGCTGAACGTAAACATCGCCATGTTGTTGAAACCGGTCTTACTCTCTTAGCACAGGCTAAGATGCCACTGCACCTATGGTGGTATGCCTTTCAAACTGTTGTTTATCTTATTAACTCTCTTCCCTCTCCTATCCTTCAGGGCACAATCCTATGAAAGTGTTACTTAGAAGCAAATTGGACCTGCTATCTCTAAGAGTTTTTGGGTGTGCGTGCTATCCACACCTTCATCCATACCAGCACCATAAGTTTTCCTTTCACAGCAGCAAATGTGTCTATCTTGGCCCTTCCCCAATACACAAAGGTCACAGATGTCTTACTAAGGATGGAAAGGTCATCATCTCTCGCCATGTCATATTTAATGAAGACGAATTTCCATTCCAAACAGGCTTTACTAACCTTCAAATCTCTACTCCCACAAATATAGCTCCATCAATCTCCACATGGTTCTCTTCACCTTCTGTCCATCAATCCTTTCCACAACCCTCACCTGAAACAAATCCCTCTATTCTACCTCAATCTCCTCACACTTTTCCTACACCAGCTACAAGTTCACCTTCCCCACATCCTAGCCCATTACTGTCTCCTTCAATTACTTCTCAATCCCCTATAATGTCACCCTTAACAATACCTTTACCCTCCCCTCCACAGAAATCCCTACAACCTACCACTCAACCCCTCATTGGCACTCATCAAATGATCACCAGAGGGAAGGATGGTATTTTCAAACCCAAGGCTTGGGTTGCTGAACGTATTGAAGACCTTACTCAGAGTGAACCAACTTCAGTCTCTCAGGCTCTTATAGCTCCACAGTGGCAAGAAGCTATGAATGAAGAACTTGCTGCACTGCAACATACAAATACCTGGTCACTGGTACCTCCTTCATCTGATCAAACTGTTGTTGGTTGCAAATGGGTCTATCGTATTAAACATGATGCTCAAGGCCTTGTTCAATGGTATAAGGCACGTCTTGTTGCCAAAGGGTTTCATCAACACCCTGGCTTTGACTATTTTGATACATCCAGTCCTGTTGTCAAGATGTCTACTGTTAGAATTGTACTTACTTTGGTAGTGTCTCATCACTGGCCACTTCGCCAAATTGACTTCAATAATGCCTTTCTCAACGGCAAGCTGAAGGAGACTGTCTACATGTCTCAACCCCTGGGTTTTGAAAACAAAACTCACCCACATTACGTTTGCAAGCTCAATAGAGCTCTCTATGGTCTCAAGCAGGCTCCTCAAGCGTGGAATGATGAGCTCAAAGCATCTCTTTGTCAACTCGGCTTCAAAGTAAGCTCCCTAGACACTTCTCTATATTATATGCATATCTCATCCTTCATCACTCTGCTGTTAGTTTATGTAGATGATTTGATACTCACCGGTAGTGATCCAACTCACATTGATCATCTTGTTGCCCGATTGCATACACAATTCTCTTTCACAGATCTAGGACAACTCAGCAAATTTCTTGGTGTCTAAATCTCTTATACACCCTTTGGCCTACATCTGCATCAAGCTCAATACATAACTGAGCTTCTCTCTAAACTAAACCTCAACCATATGAAACCTTGTCCAACCCCTGCTGTACCTGGCACCTCTCTGTCCTTAAGCATTGGAACACCCCTCCATGACCCATTTCTATATCGCAGTACGGTTGGTGCTCTCCAATACCTCACTAATACAAGACCAGACATTGCCTTCATTGTTAATAAGCTTAGCCAATTCCTTAAAGCTCCTACTGATATTCACTAGTCAGCTGTCAAACGTGTGCTTAGATATCTTGCAGGGACTCTCCACTTTGGCCTAACCATCAACTGTGATACTTACCTCAATTTAACAACCTCTGATGCAGATTGGGGCTCAAGTATTGATGATCGAAAATCTACAGCTGCTTATTGCCTCTATCTTGGATCGACTCTCATTTCTTGGTCATCTAAGAAACAAATGACAGTGGCTCGCTCCAGTACTGAGTCTGAGTATCGAGCTATTGCTTATGCTACAACCGAGATCATTTGGGTGAAAAATCTGTTAACCGATATTGGTTTCTCTCCAAAGGGTATACCTATTCTCTGGTATGACAACATGGGTGCAGGTGCCTTAGTTGCCAACCCTATCTTTCACGCACGAACTAAGCATATTGAAATAGATGTGCACTTCATTCGTGACCTTGTCCTTCAAGATCAACTTCATGTTAGATATGTACCCTCTGCAGAACAATTGGCGGATTTCCTAACTAAGCCTTTACCCCTTGATACATTTGTCTACCTTCGAAGCAAGCTCAGACTAAAGGACTTACCCCTCGCTTGGGGGGGAGGTCAAGGAAGAACAAATTGCCTCGTCAACAGATGAGAAGGAGCCATGTAGAAGCTGATATGAATGCTCTCGCTAGTGTATATACTCTCGCTGGTGTGTATGCTCTCACTGGTATCGCCGGTGTGTATGCTATCACTGGTGTCGCTGATGTGTATGCTCTCGCTGGTATGTATGTTCTCGCTGATATCGCTGGTGTGTATGCTATCGCTGGTGTCACTGGTGTGTATGCTCTCGCTGGTGTCGCTGGTGTGTATACTCTCGCTGATGCTAATGTGTATGCTCTCCTAACAACCTCTACCATATAATTATTCTCTACCAGTTGTACAGAAGATTCGTTAGTTATTTTTGTCCTTATTCTAAAACCTAAGTGTATATATCTATGCATCACTACCCTATATTATGTGTCGAGAAAATATTTAATATACGAAATCAAATATATAGAAAAGGGAAGAGAAATTGCTCTCCCAGATCTTCATCTTCTGCTATAACTTTTTCTTCTTCAAGCTTAGCTTATACAACTGCTCGACTTCTTTTGCCAAAGATTAATGATTGCTTGATGTAAAATTTATCTTAAGAGATTAAAATTTGGATTAGAATTAGAATGCATGTGTATTGGTTTGATGTAAGTGAGATTTTTTTAATACAGATCGTTAAAAAAAGTTCCTTAATGTCTTATGTTGAAAATGATTTTTGGACTTGTAATGGTGAGAGAGGGGGAGTTTAAGTTATTGTGTTATTTTTTTTCCTAGCTTGTATTGTATTATTTTAAGTGTTGAAATTTTTGCATTTTCTCAGACCCCAGGCATTGAACTGAACAATTGATATAATTTCATATTCATGTTTTTTTTTTTTCCAGATATATAACTCAATGACCTAAATATTTCAAATGTTGTATGACTTTGTTATATATAATATTAAGACTTTTCTTTTTTTTTTTTTTTTGATAAAATAGAGTGATATCATCACTTGATAAAGATAAATTAAGACACAAGAATTAAAAAGATCAAAAGTATATGTTGAATTACGTTTTCTTTGTTTGATGTTATTATTAATGTCGATTTGATAATCCAAAATTATGGCGTCGGGAGATACTGTCTTTCAATAGAGTGTTTGATTGGATTACAAGAGATTGTCAATCCCTTAAAGGAAAACTTTATTTTGAACGATGATTGGGGAACCAATATTAGGAGAAGAAATATGCGAGTAGGTGTTGGGCATAAGAGTTAGCCTTGGCAGGACACTAAAGGGTAAAAAAACAAGAAAAATAAATAAATCATTGTCTAGTATATCCTCATCAAAAGTTATAGAGGAATAACAATCCTATTGAGATTAAGATTAATGTGACCTAATCTTGGATACCAAAGATGAGCATTTTTTTTAGGAGAAAATTTTCTTTTTCTTAGTTTTAGTGGTTGCAGTGTTGAACATTTCAATATTGTGGAGCATTTTTTATACTAATGGTCTTAGTACGTATAAATTGCTCTCGTTTGTTGCAGAACAAATATCAATACCATTTTTCAAAATAAATGCTTTATCTCAAATAAAAGATACATTAAAAGATTGTTCCAACAAATATGAAACTGAAATAAAGTTCCTCTTAAAAATAGGAACATAATAAACATTGTTTAACAACATAAACTTTGATTCAAAAAACAACTTCAAACTCTCAACTGCAACCGCTGAGACAACTTCTCCTGTTCCAACCGGTAGAGACATCTCTCCTGCTGTCAGCTATCTTTAGGAACTAGTTTCTTGCAAAGAAGTACAAACGTAGTTAGTGGCTCATGAACCAAGTATCTAGACATGGTTATCATTTTCTACTAAACACATTTCTAGAACCAGTAAATCATATTTACCTTCCTTTTCCTTCTTTTTCTCGGCTAAATATTTTTGGCAATTTCTTTTCCAATGCCATCTTGGTTGCAGTGAAAAGAGGTTCTTTTTGCAACCTTGACCTTCTTGTCCTTTTGGGCAACAACAACAATGGTGGCTTTATTCCTCTTTCCACCCTTCTTCTTTTTTCATTTTTTCACACTAGATGAAGATGAACGCAAAAATTAGTTCCAAAGGTCGAACCTTTGTTGAACTTCTCCTTTTTGGAGAAAGCAACATTTTCCTCTCCATTATTTCTTTTGGCTTTTATCAAAGACTCAAAAGTTTGTAACTCGTTAAGGAGGGTGGTGAGGTTGTAGTCAATGTTGTTCATAACACAAATGCTACGGAAATGCAGAAAGTTGTTTGGCAGTGATTACATCATAAGCTCACTTGACTGGGCTCATTTATGAGACTTTCATTCATCTCAACGATGTTTGAAATGGTTCATCATGTTAAGAACATGTTCCCTAATAGACGATCCTTCAATCATCCATGCAGTGAAGATGAACGTAAGAGCATTATGCATGGCTTGTTTGGAAGGTTTTCCAAACATGTCATGCAATGAGTTCATGATCTGGCATGCAATGATCATGGTCTCATGTTTTTTGATCAGAACTTCAGATAAGTCTACCAAAATATAGACATTTGCTTTGTCATTGGCCTTGGTCCATCTCTCATAAGTATCACGAACACTTTGTGATTGGTTGGGCCCAGGGGCCAGAGGACATTCTTCCATGAGAACGTTGAGGTCATCCACTACCAAAACCGTATTCATCATATTTTTCCATATTGTATAATTTTCTCCAGTTAATTTTTTGACGCCAAGCAAAGTAATGATTGAGCTAAACATGCTGATACAACACAAATTACTTATATTAGACACTTGTGAAAAAAAATTTGATTTATCATTTTAATCTAATCAGTTTAGCAAAAAAAAACTAATAATGAACCCAACATTATTTATTTTCCAATGATACATTTAGTGATTTTGAATAAATGTTACCTAAGGGTATACAGTTATTCCTATCACTGAAGTGAGACACTTTCAATCAAATATTATCCTAGAATAACTCTTTGTACACATATGATTTAATTTTCATTCATTTGGTTGATAAAACATTAATTGCCTTAATGCTTTATTGTAAGTTTAACCCTTTATTTTCAATCTTATAACCCAACCCCAACCAGTCTGCCTCAGGGAAGAACAAGATTTGAACAGTTGATTATAGCGCTCTTATCCATTTTTGGAATTTGTAATGCCTTCCCTCTATGCAAAAAACTTCCTAAGGGAGGGTGCGCCTAGGGCACCACGAGGTCGAGCATGAAAGAAACATTACAAACTAACGAAGGAGACTATAGGATATATTGTCACACGTCCTTCTCCCACATACTATAAACACTTTCTCCATTCACCTCGGTATTGACCCCATGCAAATACCTTTCTAAGGGAGGTAGCGCCCAGGGCACCACAAGGCTGAGCATGAATCTCACCCTGTGAACTTTTAGGGAGAGCATGGGTGGAAAAATGATATATCATATACATTTTGTTCCTCCCACTAAGTGTTCTACCTTTTGGGTTTATTCACTTAGTAAAATCCGACTATTCAATTTTCAGCTAAGTTCTTTGTTAATTTGCTCAATATAATGCTTATATTGAATATTCAACAATATGTGATCTCATTCATTAAACTCCTTAATAAAATTGATCACTTATTGCATGCTTATAAATATTTGCCTAATTAACCTTCTTGGTCTGTTCCTAAGTAGAGGTGTTCCATTTCCATTAGCTTAAATTTATCAGCCTAAACAAAATGTTCCTTAGACAAAGG
The DNA here is from genome assembly GCF_027475165.1 of Benincasa hispida. Lineage (NCBI taxonomy): Eukaryota > Viridiplantae > Streptophyta > Magnoliopsida > Cucurbitales > Cucurbitaceae > Benincasa > Benincasa hispida. The sequence goes on from NW_028326622.1 coordinate 8,735, forward strand.
TCCCTTATGGACAATTATTTTATAAATTTAATATTTTAACCAAGTTCATTTTGATCCTATTAAAACGAATTAAAAGATTATCTTAATTCTAATCTCATTAGAAGCCCATTTAACATAAGTCTAGGTGAATTGATTTAAACCATTTAAAACTAATCATGACCTATGTTTGTATGCAAGTCTTGATTATCAATTTTAATTCTAATTCATTGAACTTATAGCCTTTATAAAACAATGAATTTGTTAAAAACCTTTTTCGTTCGCATTAG
>NW_028326623.1:0-37000 GCF_027475165.1 Benincasa hispida
AGGCTATATACTGTCAACTTGATCCTGTTTATGGCACTACATAAAGTTACAGCATTCAAACTATAGCCAATGATGCGTTTATTAAATTTTTATAATAAAATGCAAAATCAACAAGTCATTGTTATTGATAAAATATAATGTTTAACACGAACTGCAAGTTCTAGGACATTCCCAACAGATCCTATAGTTGTGGAAAGACCAATCATTCGACATGGTGATGATGACTTTATAAACGATGATGAAGAACAATTATCTCCCAATAACAGTTCAAGTGCTGATGAATAATTTGATTTAGATGACGATGATGAGTATTCATGTATCTACTCGTTTCTTTTTCTCTGTTTACATGTATTTCATATTAATTTATTACGATGATAAGTCGCTCGTACATACACATTTAATTAATATGTCAAGAATCAAATGTTAGAATTAGAATCTAACCCCATTCCAGAAGGTTCTCAACCACAAACAGGGGATGAAATCTGTGAGACAGTTTTAGGTAGACGACCCGGATATTCAAAAGGCCTAGGCTGAGGCCCTAAACCTAAGTTAAGAAGGGGTAATAGCTCATCGAGTTCATCATCTACTCAAGGAACGGAGAGGGAGGTGAGGGAATTGAGAGCCAACTTCTAACAGTCTCAATTGAGGATTAAGGAACTTGAAGATGCAAAAACAAATGAAAGAGGATCACACAAGACAAATAGAAGAAATGAAAAAAAAAAAAAAATGATTGAAGACATGATACAATCATAGAGAGGAGGGCCATCGAATTAGGTGTGATTACTTCACTATTTAGTTGTCTAGTATGTTGTTATCCTGCAATTATGGTAGCAAAGTAGTTATGTCTTAGTAGCTTTATGATAAAGAATTGTTGGCTATTATGCAGCTATGGTACCAAAACAACTAGAGTTTTTGTGTGTTTATGAATGTTTATGAATTTCAATGTGTTGTAGGGGGTGGGTCGAGTTTGGTTTAGATTGTTTTGGGGAGAAAGTTTGAGTTTTATGTGTGTTTGCTCTTGTTTATGAAGTTTGAATATGTTGTGGGGTGAATAGAGTTCGGTTGTAATCGTTTTGGAGTTGAATTTGTAGGTCTTTGTGTGTTTTTTAATGTTTATGAGAATTGTCATGTTTGTCGTGGGGGTGGGTAGAGTTTAATTATACTCGTTTTTCTTGTTTTGTCGTTGAACGTGGAGTTTTTATGTGTTTATGAATGTTTATGAAGTTCGAATGTGTTGTGGGGGATGGGTCGAGTTTGGTTTAGATTGTTCTGGGGAGAAAGTTTGAGTCTTATGTATGTTCGTTCTTATTTATGAAGTTTGAATATGTTGTGGGGGTGGGTAGAGTTCGGTTGTAACCGTTTTCGAGTTGAATTTGTAGGTTTTTGTGTGTTTTTTTATGTTTATGAGCAGTTTCACATTTGTCGTGGTAGGTGGGTATAGTTTGATTATATTCGTTTTGCTCATTTTGTTGTTGAACTTGGAGTTTTTGTGTGTTTATAAATGTTTATGAAGTCCGAATGTGTTGTGGAGGGTGGGTCGAGTTTGGTTTAGATTGTTTTGGGGAGAAAGTTTGAGTTTTATGTGTGTTTGTTCTTGTTTATGAAGTTTTAATATGTTATGGGGGTGGGTAGTGTTCAATCGTAATTGTTTTGGAGTTGAACTTGTAGGTTTTCGTGTGTTTTTTTATGTTTATGAGAAGTTTCATGTTCGTCGTGGGGGGTTGGTAGAGTTTGATTATATTCGTTTTGCTCGTTTTGTCGTTGAACTTGGAGTTTTTCTGTGTTTGTGAATGTTTATGAAGTTCGAATGTGTTGTGGGGGTGGGTCAAGTTTGGTTAGATTGTTTTGGGGAGAAAGTTTGAGTTTTTTGTGTATTTGTTCTTGTTTATGAAGTTTGAATATGTTGTGAGGTTAGGTAGAATTCAATTATAATCGTTTTGGAATTGAATTTGTAGGTTTTGGTGTGTTTTTTTTATGTTTATGAGAAGTTTCATGTTTATCGTGGGTGGTGGGTAGAGTTTGATTATACTCGTTTTGCTCGTTTTGTCGTTGAACTTGGAGTTTTTGTGTGTTTATGAATGTTTTTTAAGTTGAAATGTGTTGTGGGGGGAGGGTCGAGTTTGGTTTAGATTGTTTTTGCGAGAAAGTTTGAGTTTTATGTGTGTTCATTCTTGTTTATTAAGTTTGAATATGTTGTGGGGGTGGGTAGAGTTCGGTTATAATCGTTTTGGAGTTGAACTTGTAGGTTTTCATGTGTTTTTTTTTTTTTATGTTGATGAGAAGTTTCATGTTGTCGTGGGGGGTGGACAGAGTTTGATTATACTCATTTTGCTCGTTTTGTCGTTGAACTTGGAGTTTTTGTGGGTTTATGAATATTTATGAAGTTTGAATGTATTGCAGGGGGTGGGTCGAGTTTGGCTTAGATTGTTTTGGCGAGAAAGTTTAAGTTTTATGTGTGTTTGTTCTTGTTTATGAAGTTTGAATATGTTGTGGAGGTGGGTAGAGTTCGGTTATAATCGTTTTGGAGTTAAATTTGTAGGTTTTCGTGTGTTTTTTTTATGTTTATGAGAAGTTCCATGTTGGTCGTGGGGGTTGGTAGAGTTTGATTATACTCGTTTTGCTTGTTTTATCGTTGAACTTGGAGTTTTTGTGTGTTTATGAATGTTTATGAAGTTCGAATGTATTGTGGGGGGTGGTTCGGGTTTGGTTTAGATTGTTTTGGGGAGAAAGTTTGAGTTTTATGTGTATTCGTTCTTGTTTATGAAGTTTGACTATGTTGTGGGGGTGGGTAGAGTTTGGTTATAATCGTTTTAAAGAGTTTATAAGTTTTCTTATGTTTATGAGCGTTGGGAATGTCGTGGGGGATGGGTAGAGTTTGATTGTACTCGTTTTGTTCGTTCTGCCATTCAACTTGGAGTTTTTGTGTGTTTATGGATGTTTATGAAGTTTGAACGTGTTGTTGGGGGGCGGTTATAATTGTTCTTGTCTATAAAAGATTATGGCATTTGAATGGTTTGATTTTATTGTAGGATGCTATTCGGAGTTGAAGTTGGACGATTGGTCAAGATGTTGAGTTCCAGACGTTGTTTTCTTTCTGTATTTATTAACATTGTTTTCATTTTATTTCTTCCATGTATTTCTGAAAACAAATTTTTTTTATTTAGTATCGACTTTGTTTTATTGTAGGATCTTATAACTCTTCATTTATTTGTTACAGTATTGACTTCGTTTTATTCATCCCAGCCCCATGGGGGAAATTCACCTTCATCCCCAACCCCGTCCCCACCATTTGAAGGCGGGGACAGGGGTGCGGATTCTTTGTTGAGAAAAGAGGTCCCTGCGGGCCCTATTCCTCGTTTCCCAATAGGGATTTTCCTACTAATTCCTCACGGGGAATCCCCTACCATATTCAATTTAGGGATTTTTTTTTTTTTTTTTAAGTTTGGATTTGACTTATTGGGCTTAGAGTTAGAAATTAGATATTTAATGTTGGGCTTCAATTCAACATTATATATTATAAACATATATATAAATAAATTATTTTATATATTATAAATATATCAAATCAGGGTCGAGGATCAATAGAGGTTGGGGTCGGGACGGGGCGGGGATACTGTCCCCGTCTCCAGATGGGGCCCCAAAAATTTTTCTCGATTTGACACCATCCCCAGTCAAACCGGGGTTTTCCCATCCCGATCGAGGTGGGTCCCCATGGGAAATTTTGCCAACACTAGAGCAAGGAAAAAAATCAATGGGCCATGAGTTGTGTTCAATTTGCTTTTATTACTTAGTTATTCATTTAAGGTGGAGAGTTAAAAAAAAATGTTGAAATAGATGTTATATTAAAAATGGACTTTAAAAAATAGAAAAATAAGAGAAACTATTTTTAGAAAATAGCAAAATTTAATCATTCTAGATTTCTATAAATTTTTATCATTAATAGACACTGATAGACTTCTATTAATTTTATCATTGATAGACGCTAATAGTTGTCTATCCATGTATATATATATATATATATTTTTTTTGTTATTTTTGTAAATAGTTTGATTTTTTTTTTGTTATGTGTGAAAATTTCTCTATAAAAAAAAAGTGAAATGGGTAAAAGTAGATTCAATAGGTTAAGGGTTGTCCACGTGGCAGAGCATATCAAGGTTGAATATTTACAAAAGACTGACATGAGTAAGAACAAACAAATTATCCTATTTTTACAAAGAATTTCCAGTTGACTTATTTTTTGCAAATATTTTTGCAAACTACCATAGTTTTATGCTTAATCCACATGGAAGAATAATGTATTAAACTTTGAGAGAATCAATTAGAACATAATCCTCAATTTAAATTAGATTAGGGTAAAAAAAGTAATGAAAGTTGCTGAAGAAATCATTTTGAACACATAAAAACAAAACGACAAATTTTGGCTCGAAGCCTTTTCATCTTCTTGAGAACGAAGTTGTTTGTTTTAGCTTTTCTTTGGGGACGTCGAGAAACATGTTGAAAATCAGTTTTTTGGGTTAATTTGAAATGTTAAAAGTAACAAGAGGGATTTTGATTATATATGATATAATTAAATTAGTTCAATTATATATGATATAATTGATTTGATGTATTTGATACATTATTTGATTGGAGAAATTAATATAAATAAGATTTATATTAAATTCCGTAAAAGAGAAAAAGAACTATGGTTTATATGTTTCATATGATGAAATATTAAAACTATAGATTATAAATATAATATGATAAGTTAATTATTGTATTTATTTATAATATATTAATTATGAGATAATTAGTTTTCTTTTTCTCCAATAACCAACTTAATAGGTGGTTATACACAGTTTATTGCAACTGATGGATAAAGTTGAAAAATAGTTTTTCATTTTCATTCCACACGCTTTACGATCAAGTGATTAGATTACTTGTTGAGAGAGTAACGATAGTTATCGCGTTTTCTATACGATAGAACTCGCTTATTACACGATCGAGGATCGAGTCTATGCGATAGACTAATATCTTCTACACAGTCGTTCTGTCCTTCACTCGATCGTTTACTCATTTACTTCTTCCTCCATCCCTCTATCCAAATTCATATAGAGCCCATACCTCCTGGATTCTCACACCGAGAATACCAAGGAAATCGAGTAGTGGTGTCCAATTCTGATCGAGGATCAAGGATCGAGTTATACTTGGTGGTGATTGAGGATCTTCCACTTCGTACTGTTTGCTAAATTGCTCATTGCGTTCGTGTTCTTCAACGCGTTCGAGTTTGATCGAGGGAATACGTGAAGAAAAAGGTTCTTGAAAGGTATTGTACTCGATCATTTGTTTTTAATTAAGAAGCATGTAGTAATTTTATCCTTAATGCATAATCTATTTGTATGATTGCAAATTTTTATGTTCTTTCACAAAGGAGTTTGGAAAGATCTGCTTCTGCTCACTAGTTCTCTAGATTTAGAGTTCCTTCATAATGATCCTGGCTCCATTAATTGATCGGTTAAAAGTGGACTTCCAAATCAGTTAGAAGATAACTCTTTACCACCATATGAATCTTACCTTGAGGGTAAGATGATCAAAAGATCTTTTACAGGAAAAGGTCTTAGAGTCAAAGAACTCTTGGAGCTAGTACTTCAGACCTTTGTGGTCCAATGAATGTTAAAGCTCGAGCAGGGTATGAATATTTCATCAACTTAATAGATGATTATTCAAGATATGGCTATATTTACCTAATGCATCATAAGTTCCAAACACTTGGAAAGTTTAAGGAATATAAGGTAGAGGTTGAGAACTGATAACTTGTAGAAATACAAGTTATTTATACTGTTTTATTTAGATATTGCGGTAAAAAAGAGAGAAAAACTGCGTCGATAGTATAAAATTGGCTAAGAAATACGAAAATTATGAAAATTCATATATACACCCACTAACACCTTGCGATGACGAATAGAGTGTTTCAATTTCTGTTTTGTAGGAAATGGGTCACCGCATGCGTTCATGGCTCGAAGACAAAATAAACAACGTATCTACGTCGCATTGTGCTCATCAATCAAGAACGAAGAGATGATCAACGCAATGACGACACATGCGACAATCGATTCTGAGCTTTAGCGATCAACATAATTTTAACCGCATGCGGTAATAAAAAACAACACCGCATGTGGCGATAGATCGAAGATGTGAAGAGCAATGCATTCACGGATAATTCTGACAAGTGTACAACTTGTAGTTGTGCATTTCTGACGGATTGATTGCATAACAGAAGTAATTTTTCATTCCGCCATTTCAGAAACTACCATAACTAGACAGTGGGGACCACAAATTTAAAGAGGCAAGATCTCACCTATAAATAGCTTCCTCAAATTCGTTAAAAGATATACATGTATACATAGAGACGTGCATATACTGATTCTAAGAGAGAGGCTGGTCTGAAACGACTTACAGAATAGATTCGGGAGAACTCCGAGCAAAGAATTCTTCCAATTCCCGAAGCTGAAGCTCTGTGCAAAGGTCAATTCTACCGAGAAAGCAAGCCTGAGAGGGAAGCTTTCCTCTCCACCACTTTCATATGCCGGCAAGCGCAAATCTCCGATCGGGATGTGTGTCAAGACGTTAACACTCTTTTCGTATTTGTTTCTATTCTCTATTTTATCCTTTGTATTCATCTTCTTTAATCCTTCATTCACAACATGTATCAAACGCTTAATTTTAGAATTAAATGTTATCATCGTCACCATTATCATCTCTCTGTCTCTTTCCATATATTCATAATCCATTTTCTCCATGATGTGTTCTTAATCTCCGGGTTAAAAGGCGAGAATTAAGCGAGTGAGTTAATTTGTGTTAAGGAATTAATTAAGTTTAGCTAAAGCATGTTTGACGCATCTTCACCTGTGAGAGCAGAAGTGAAGATATTATTCCGCCTATCGAGAGAAGGTTGGAAGAATGCGTTAATTAAAGCGAGAAGTATTTCCAGAGATGGAAACAACCTTGCATTCATCATGTTCATCTTTGTTTCATGATAGACATATGGGAACGTGGCCGATCACTGAGAGGTGTACGCCAAGGGAAAGCGGAACCTTAGTTGCGTCCTTTACATGATTAACAAACTTGCGATGTTTTTACTTTTTACTCTTTCACTTTCTGCTTCATTCATAAGACTTCCATCACATACATCGATTCTTTTGTACAACTTCACAGTCAGTCCTCGACCTCAGTATCATGTATCATGTATCTTGTATCTTGTATCATAGTAGTTTAGGAATTTACTTTACAACGCATTTTTATTTTATCAACACATTTTTACTTCATCGCAATTTATATTTCTGTACAAACCAACATTCTTTATTCATTATTAAAACCAGTCGCATGTATCACATAAGTATCGCATTATCGACAACAATCCCCGTGTTCGACCTCGGATCACTCTGAGAAACTTGCGTTGGAATTATACTTGGTTTCAGTGCAAGGAAACTTGTGACACGCACTACTTCATCGCATACTGCGAGCATATCACTATTAATGCATACTCTTAGAACGTAGTATCGCATAAATTATCTTTATCACAAAGCACTTGAGCGCATTTAGCACATCATTCATTTCATTCACAAGCCATGCGTTAGAGTTAGATAAAGATAAATATTATAAAATTTAGTCATCAAGTTTATGGCAACATGAGCTTGTATCATCCATTCATACATCAGTAGTGTGCATAAACATTGCAACAACATAGCATAACTTTAATTTTTACCGTTACAAGAACTAATTAAGTAAAAAGATTAAAACACTCCGATCAGATCGAGGTAGTGAGTATATGGACATAAAATTCCAGGACTATTTGATAGAACATGAAATTTAATCTCAACTCATAGCCCATGGTGCACCTCAATAGATTGGTATAGTAGAAAGGAGAAATAGAACCCTATTAAACATGGTTCGTTCAATGATGAGTTATGCTCAGTTGTCAAATTGTTTTTGGGGATAAAGTAGGGACTGTTGTATATATTTTGAACATGGTTCCCTTGAAAAGTTTTTTAGAAACACCTTACGAGTTATGGAGAGGAGTTAAAGGTAATTTACATCACTTTAGGATTTGAGATGTCCAATACATGTACTAGTGCAAAACCCAAAGAAATTAGAATGTCGTAGAAAATATGCCTATGTATAGGTTATCCTAAAGAGACAAAAAGTTGTTATTTTTATAACCCTCAGGAAGATAATGTATTTGTATCAAAAATTACAACATTCCTAAATGAGGACCACATAAAGAATTATCAACCTCGCAGTAAGCTAGTATTAAAGGAAATGTTCACAGAAACTATAGATAATTCAACAAGAGTTGTTGATCAAATTGGTCCTTCAACAAAAGTTGTTGATGAAACTGATACTTCACATCTTTCTAAAGGGTTGAGAGTGCCTTGACGTAAAGGGGGGGTTGTTCAACAGCCTGACCGTTACATGTGTTTAACAGAAACTCAGGTCGTCATACCTGAGGATCCATTGACTTTTAAACAAGCAATGGAAGATGTGGAGAAATACTAATGGACAAAAACCATGGACCTCAAAATGGAGTCAATGTACTTCAATTCAGTTTGGGAACTTGTAGATCAACCAGAAGGGATAAAACCTATTGGTTGATAAATGGATCTACAAGAGGAAACGAGACCAAGCTTGTTAGTTGTAAACCTACAAGGCTAGATGTTGGGGTTGATGCCTTAAATCTTGTAGGGTCCTATAGTTTGTAAACCTTGTATGAACAAACGTTTATGTGTTTTAATATTTGTTATTTTATTCACTTTGTAATATGAAATATGTGACATTTTAGTTGCATTAACCACAAACCAATAAACTAACATCCAAGGTTATCGTTGTAACTTAAACATGTATGTGGAGACATACAGGTGGATCATGTTTAAGTGATAACCTAAATGGTCTGTAGTATATGGATAAGGCTAGGTACCTTATCCTGGTGACACTATGAGATAGCCCACTTTGTAGGTGTTACAATTGTTATAAACTGCTACGAATGATCTGATCCTGATCATTCATGTATTAGAGATGTGAGCGGGGATATTCTATGCAAAAGAGTTTGTATAAGACCGGACCACGAAATGTTTAGTCTCATTATATAACCCCATTTATAATAGAGACTTTCATTTCACTAGGATGACCATAGGTAACATGACCGTAATCCTGAGTGAGTTGTGAACTCCTGCGTATGAAGGCGGTCCTTTGATTTGTATGGGTGAGAATGGCCAGATCGCTGAGTCAACAAGCCTACAATTTTAGAGATTCGTCTGATTGGGGAGCTAGGAACTCAACTACACAAGATGGAATTCACTCATTCCCCGAAGTAGAAGTAAGTAGATAAATTGTTCCCTTAAGGGCTGATTCTAAGTCTTGAAGAATGTAGTGCCACACCTCTCCTGGCCCAAGAGAGGTTTAGTCATAGTGGGACTATGATCTATTGTTTATTAGAGGGATAATGGTACTTAAAAAATTAGAGGTAACTATAGGGGCAAAACGGTAATTTGGCCCTGCTGTACTTACGAGTAATTTGTAAAAGGTCATCGTACTGTTTATTGATTATATCCAATGCACACAAAAAAATATCTGTAGTGAGAAGAGTGCAATTGTCGATCTTCAGTGGAGTGTCTGACAGTTAGCAGATGATGGATAAAGTAATTAAAGAGTTTAATTAATTATTCACATAACGTTGGAGCTTCAAGCTACAAGATCCCCTTGGTAGCTCAAAAAAATTTAGTTGATAATAAGTTTTTGGGTTCATTTGAATTGTTCAAATTAATAAGAGGGAATTTAATTATATATGATATAATTGACATAATGTATTTGATATATTATAGTTTAATTGGAAGAATAAATATTTGAATGAGATTCAAATAGTTGTTAAATTTAATGTAAATATGATTTATATTAAATGCCATAAAATAGAGAAAAAGAACTATAGTTTATATTATATGTGATGTAGTATTAAAACTATAGGTTATAAATATAATATGATAAGTTGGTTATCATATTTATTTTTATTATTAATTATTTGGATAATTAATCCATTTTTCTCTCTAACCACCTTAATGGGAGGTTAGTTGGTTTTTATGACAAAATGGAATAAATAAAATATGATTTTATTATTCCAAACAGACGGCACACAATTTGTGAGTGATCTATACGGTAGATTGAGAGCCTATACGATAGAGCTTTAATACTACACGATTGAGGCTTTTTACTATATGATAGTCTTCTTCTTCAATCGTCTTCTTTCCTCCAAACTCACAAACTCCCTCCTAACCAAAATAGCTAGAGCCCACCACTCCTGAGTTCTCACCCTGAGAATATCGAGGTCACTAAGTGGTAGTGACATCCCTTTTGGTTCGAGTTTGGTTGCTGTTTGAGGGGTTCATGTTTGTTTGAAGTGTTTGTGACAATTCGAGGGTTGTACTAGAAGAAGTGTTCTTCAAAGGTATAATTACTTGAACCCTTTTTTTTATTCAAAAGCATGTTGTAATTTTTGTTAAGATGCATAATCTTTATGTTTTACTATAAATGTTTGTTTTCAATCGAAATGTGATTTGGACGATCCGCTTCTGCTCATGGATCTTGTAAATTGAGTTCCTTCAATTGGTATCAGAGCCAAGTTGTAGTTTTGATTCCAAATCCCATTTCTGTATTGAAATTGTTTATAGTTTGGTGGGTTCTATTTTCTACATTACATTTAATTTGTTAAATGTATGTGGATGGCTGTTGATGGATGTTTCGGGATAGTAATCTCTATTTTGGCTTTCTTTAAGTTACAAAAGTTAATTTGTAAGGGCCCCTACGTTTTTGGGCATTAATTCTTGCAATCGAGTTTGTATTCGTTTTAGTTTTTGAGTTGTTCATGAAGCTTCAGACGTGAAGTTTGCAGTGCGTTTCGATGGAGAAGACGAAACGGTGGTCACATCGTGTAGCTAGAGTTAAACGATCGTTTAGATTTTGCTACCGTTCATGTAGAGTTTTCTGTACGATTGTGTAGCATCTGCTAAACAATCGCATAGCTAATGCTACAGTGATCATGTAAAGCTGTTACTCGATCCAGTTGCATTGGTTGCATGATCGCATAGACGCTCGAGGGATAAACGATTGTGCAATATTTGATACTTGATGCAAGGCATGGATGCTAAACGATCGTGTGGACTATCATGCTCATCGCATAGTCAATAACTACACGATCACATAGTATACGATACTCGGTGCACGCTATTTGATCATGTAGACTATCATGCTCATCGCATGCTTCATGATTGCATGGTATGCGCTACTCGATGAACATTACATGATCGCATGGACTTTCATGCTCATTGCATAGTCCAAAGCTACGCAATTGTTGCTACACGATCGTTTATACTCGACGCTGGTTGGTCGACGATCAGGAGGTTTGCTACATTATCAAGCTTCAAGGCTTGAAGGCGGGTGGTTCAAGACCCAGTTCACTTATTCTAAACCAGAGGAGTCAAGTTTTTGTTATAGATTAGCTTTTTTCTTTTCCCGTTTTGGGATTTACTATCCCGGTCCATCAACTTTAATAAAATATGCATATAATGTCTGTTTATCTTATATGCCATAATGTATGTCATATAGTTTTAACACCTCTATAGGTTATGCATTTTTTTCATGCATCATTTTATATTATAAATGTTATAATATATTAATATGCATGATTAAATTACTTAAAGCATGCTTATGCATCATATAATATAAGAGTTATAATATATGCATGCATTATAACATATCCATGCACCATTTAAATTATAAATGTTATAATATAAGGTTGAATGTATGTATGGATTGTATGCTATAGTTTAATTCATTACTTGTTTATATAAAAGTTATATATTAGTAATGAATGAACATTGCGTGAAGCATGACACTACCTTAGGTTAATTTATAACTGTTATAAATAACTTATGTATGTATAACTTCCAATGTTGTTTGGTTTTAATTGTTTCATTTCTTATAAATATTATAATAAATGAAATTACAATTAAAATCAATAATAAAGAGTTGCATGCAAATCTTAGGCTTTAATCATCTTTTAAAAGTGTTTTAAAATTTGATTGAGATGGACCTAAGATCACGTTTCTAATAAGATTAGAAATCTAAGTTTAATCTTTTAAACCAGTTTAATATGATTAAATTGATTCCCAATAAAAGATTAAATATGTAACAAATGTATCTATAAGGGATCTTTTGACTAAGGCTAGTTCTGGGTAGGCTTGGGTACTTAAGTCGATGGAAACGTTGCACCTCTACATGGGAACCTATCTGGAAAGGTAAATTAGATAGAGTTGTTACATGCATGCAAATTTGATGAAAATTTGTTAAAGAGTTTAATAAGACTTGTATCAAAGTTGTTTAATCATCAAAAGCAAGTGTTTATTTTAGAAAATTAAACAAATCACTTAGATAAAATCAGTAGCTCAATTTTCTAAGTTAATGACCCAAGGTAGAACATTTAATGGGAGGTTAGTGAGGTATATGATACTTCACTTTAACCTCTACACGTTTCTCCTAAAAGTTCACACAGTGAGATCTATTCTTGGCCCCAAGGCACCCTGGGTGTTATTGGGATTGGTGCCTAATTCTCCTGGAGTGCCGTTGTTTTGTAAAGATGCACATTGTTTAATGAATAAAATAATTGTTATTTATTTCTGGCATTTACTCATATCCAATAAACAAAGGTCCTTGGTTATCTTATGTGAACTTAAGCATGTATATGTGATATACAAGTGGATCATGACTTAAGTGATAAACTAAATAGGTCTGTAGTATAAGGATTAAGGTGGGATACCTGATCCTGGTGACATACGGATACGACCTGCTTTGTAGAGGTTTGCAAGTGTTGTAAACTACTACAAATGATTGATCCTGACCATTCATGTGGAGATGTGCGAGCGGGGGTGTCCTATACAAAGAGTTTGTATAAGACCTGAACCACGAGATGACTAGACTCTGTACAAAACGCCATTGATACTAGAGAATTACATCTCACCTAAACGACCATAGGTGACATGACCTCAATCCTGAGTGTTTTGGGAACTTCTGCCTTTGAGGGTGGTCCTTTGATAAGTATGGGTGAGAGTGGCCAGATTGCCAACTCAACATGCCTACCTTTTAGGGGACTTATCTGATCCGGGAGCTTGGAACTCAATCCCCAATATGGAATTCACTCTTTTCCCGAAGTAAGGATAAGTAGAGAGATTGCTCCCTTAAAGGCTGATTCTAGGGCTTGAACATAATGGCCACAACTTCTCTTTGGAAGAGAAGACTTAGTCATAGTAGGACTATGACTTATGTTCATTAGAGGGATCAATGGTACTTAAGGAGACATATGTAACTACAGGGGCATAACGGTTATTGGCTCAACTGTACTTACGAGCGATCTATGAAGGGTTGTCGCACTGCTGATTGGTTAAGATGAACACATAATATATTTGTGGTAAGGAGAGTTCAGCTGTCGGTCTTTAGTGGAGTGCCTGGCAGTTAACAGATGGTGGATCCCATGACTAAAGAGTTTAGTCAGTTATTCACGTACCGTTGGAGCTTCGAGCTACAGGTCCATAAGGTCCCCTTGGTAGCTCAATGGATTCAGTTGAGGACAAGTTCTTGGTGTTGATTTGAAATGTTCAAATTGACAAGAGGTATTTTGATTATAAATGATATAATCGGTTTGATGTATGAGATACATCTAGTGGAGGATTGATGTAAATGAGATTTACATTAAGTACCATGGAATATAAAAAGAATTATGGTTTATATGTTTCATGAGATGAAATATTAAAACTATAGGTCATAAATATAGTATGATAAGTTGGTTATCATTTATATTTATAATAATATTAATTATTGGATACTTAATTCTTTTTCTTTAATAACCAATTGAGTGAGTGATTATTGGATTCACAGTAACCGCGACTTTAAAAGGAAAATGGTTTTCTTTATTTTAGTAAAATTTACAAAAGGTTTTTCATAAAAAGTTTTGATATTTCTCTCTCGACGAAAAATGGATCTCACGGTAGTCGTCAAGTAAATACGGATTTACTGAATGACGGCTAGACGAGCTAAACGATCGTGTAGTGTCGAGCTAAACGATCTTGCAGTATTTACTAAACGATCGCATAGTTTTGCTAGACGATTGCTTGCCCTAAGTAAACGATCGTGTAGAGTCTGTAGGCGACAGACCGAGCTAAACAATCACATAGCTTTTGCTAGACGATCGCATAGCTTTATCTAAATGATTGAGCATCGACTTATATGATAGGTCTTCGCCATCTCCCACTTGCCCAGTCGTGTACGCGATTGGTGTTTCCTCCTTCGTCTGCCTCATACCAAGTTCATAAAGAGCCTACCCTCTGGATTCTCACACCGAGAATACAAAGGTAGCCTTGTTGGTGGTGTCAGACTCAACTCGACACTGTCAAGGTTTTCTAGAGGCCGTTCGTACTGTTGCTGAGAAGTTCGTGACCGAGGCGATTGTTGAGGAGTTCGTGAACGAGTGCAAAGTGTTTGTGCTGTGTTCATTACTGTGTTGCAGTCGTGTAGATCGAGCATTCGAGGTTGCTGTTGTTCGAGCGATTGTGCGCAAAGGAGTGTGGAGATGCATCTTCAAATGTGCATAGAGTTTTTCTCTTTGTGCATTTGTATTTTTCCATGCTATAATTTCTGTATGATTTGCATAACCACTTGTTTGAAGTTGACTGTAAATGTATTGTTTATTCATGATTGTGATTTGGAATAATCGTTCTTCTGCTACTCATAGAAATCTCAGATCAGATTTCCTTCATTTGGTATCAGAGCCAGATTCTCTGATATTCCATATTACAGATCTGAATTGAACGCATTTTTCAATCGCGATGGATTTCTGCATTTGTGGTTAACTGTTTTCGGCATTTGTGGATGAATATATGAACGTTTTGGGTTTAAATTGCCTTTTTGTTAAAGCTTTCAGTATTACAAAGTGTTAATTGTAAGGGTCCTTGTATTTTTTGGCGAAATTAACATCACAATCTAGTATGTAATTCAAAAAGTTTGAGTTCGTCGAGTCGTTCGTGATGAAGCTTTGGTGCATGGAGAATGCAGTTCTCAACGAAGAAGAAGACTAAGCGTTGGTCGGATTGTGTAGCCTCAGGTAAATGATCATTGGGATTTAACTAAGTGATTGTTTACATATTTTTCTAGACGATCGTGTAGTATTTTCTAAACAATCGTTGAGCTATTGCTAAGCGATGGGGTATATCGTTTACGATATCGCGTGACGTTGGTTGCGTGATCACGTAGGCGTTTGAGGTAGACGATCATAGCGGGAGCATGCGATGCTCGTCATTTAGTAGAAGGTGCGTGCTAGACGATCGTGTAGTTAGCAAGCTTCATCGTTTAGTTACTACCTATGCGATCGTGCAAATGCGATACGGAGGCGCTAGCTAAGCGATCGCGCTTCACGGCATCGTAGTTGCTTAGACGATCGCAGAAGGCGGGCTATGTTCGGAGCGCGCTAAGCGATCGTGTACTTTAGGCTTCATCACTTAGTAAAGGTACACGATCGTATGGTAATATCTAAATGGTCGTATAGTGAATGCTAAACGATCGTTTAGCTATGAGAGAGCTGGTAAATGATAGAGCAAAACGTTTTTTTATCGTGTAGACGATCGCAGGGTGCTTAATACACGATGGTTGGTTGGAGAAACGATGCTTTGCTCGAGCGGCTCAAGACCCGGTTCGCCTGTTTGAACCGGAGACTCCTTGTCTTTGTAATAGTTAGCTTTCCTTTTGTGTTTTTAAGGAAATTTTACACGGTTCATCAACATTGGTTGTTTATACATGTGATGTATGGTACTTATATGCCAAAGTGTTTGTCATATAGTTAAAACCCACCTTAGGTTGTGCAATTACTCATGCATCATATATTATAAATGTTATAATATTGCATGAAGAAATTACTCGTGCATCATCATGAAATATAAGAGTTATATTTTGCATGCAATGAGCATTATCATGCATCATCCTTTTATTATAAATGTTATAGCCTAAGGGTGAATGGAAGCATGTTTTTCTTGTTTCATTGTGGTTTTGTATAAGTGTTATATAAAAGAAGTAGCAATGAATGGACAACGCATTGAGCATGACACTTAGGCTATTTATAAGCGTTATGAATGCCTTGGATGTGTTAGCTTAGCATTGTGGTTATTTCCATTTATAAGTGTTATAAAGGAAATTAGACCTAAAATCAATAACTCAGAGTTGCATGCGGACTTAGGGTGAACTCAAGTTTTTTAAAAGGGTTTTAAAATTGGATTGAGATAGACCTAAGTTCAAGAGGTTCTAAAGAGTTTAGTAACCTAGATTAATCTTTTAAAATTGGTTTAATAGGATTAAATTGGTCAAAATAAAAGATTAAATTTGTTGTAAACCTATCTATTAGGGACCTTTTGTCTAAGGCGAGTTTTGGCTAGGCTGGGGTTCTTAAGTTGATGGAAACGTAACACCCTTACCTTGGAACCTACCTGGAAAGGTGAATTAGATAGATTTTCAATAAGCTTACGACGATTTGTTCAAGGACTCCGTTAAAGAGTTTAATGGATGATGATCAAAAGTTGTTCAATTATCCAAGGTAAATGTTACTCTTGGGAAAACCTAAAAGTCACTTAGTTAAAATCCTTAGCCGTGTTTTTTTCTAAGTAAGTAAAACCCTAGGTTATAAAATACCCTGTGGAAAGAAGAGGCGTATCTGATATGTCTATGATTCCACTCACGTTTCTCCTTGTATGTTCACATCGTGACATTCATGCTTGGCCTCGTGGTACCCAGGATGCATCCCCCTTCGGATGGTGTTTGTATGAGTCAATATCAAGGTGAACGGTGAGAGCGTTTATAGTAAGTGGGTGAATGGTGTGTGTCAACACGTCCTATGGTCTCTGTCATTGGTTCACACCATGAGATCATTCTGTACGCCCTCATCTTGCCTTCGGACCGTCCCCCTTTGTATGGGTTTTATGTAGTTGGTCAATATCAAGGTGAACTCCAGAAAGGATAGGGTCGCTTTAGGTTTTGCCTCAATCGGATTTTTCCCCTTCGGATTGACCTTTAAGTAAGTTAATGATCTCATGGCCAAATCAATGATGGCTAGCCGTTATAGGAGCAAGAGTTGTTATGGTATTAATGACTTTTTGAGAACTTCTCAATTCAGAGGAGGGATAACTGACCTCCCTTCGGCGGCTTTTATCCTAAACCTTTAAAACGTTATTGCGAAACTAGATGTCACACGGGGTTCATGTTAGTTTTGCTAAAACCTTATTGGATGTTGTTTTGTTTTTACAACGGGTATTTACTTAAAACTTAACGTAGGTCATTGTGTTTTTCTTTTTTAGCAACTCATTAGATTTTTCATTTAAAGCTTTTAAAAGGACCGGTTATTTACAGTGGAAAGAATCGTGTGAAACGAATTTTATAGCAAACGACCTCCATCCCACTACTTTCCAAAAGAGGAGACAAGATAGTAAATATGATTTGTTGGTTTTGGAGACATGTTTGGTAAAGAATGATGATTCTGCCTGGATCCTCGATTCAGGTGCTACCAATCATGTCAGTTCCTCTTACCAAGGATTCAGTTCCTGGCAAACGTTGCCATATGGAGAGATGACTCTTTGAGTCAGTACTAGTGAGGTTATGTCAACTGTTGCAATAGGCAGGCAGAAGTTATTTGTTGACAGAAAACGTTATCTGTTGCTAGATAATGTTTTTGTAGTTCCTCATATATAGAGGAACTTGATCTCGGTTTCTTGTCTCATTGAACAAGGCTATACCGTCTTCTTTCTTAAAATAAAGTGTTTATTTTCAAGAATAGAATGGAGATTGATTATGGTTCAATGGAAAATAACTTATATGTACTAAGGCCGTTAGTCATAAAAGCCTTGTTTAACACTGAAATATTCAGTACGACAACAATAACTAAAAGACCAAAGGTTGGTCCAAAGGAAAACACCCATCTTTGGCATCTTAGGTTTGGTCACATCAACCTCAATAGGATTGAGAAGTTGGTGAAAAGTAGACTTCTAAAGAGTTTAGAAGAAAACTTCTTGCCGGTATGTGAATCATGCCTCAAAGGCAAGATGACCAAACGACCTTTTACTGGAAAATTTTATAGAGCCAAGGAAGTTTTAGAGCTTGTACATTCAAACCTCTGTGATCCGATGAATGTTAGAGCTCGAGGGGAGTATGAATATTTCATCTCTTTCATAGATGATTATTCAAGGTTTGGGTATCTCTTCCAAATGCAACGTAAGTCTAAAGCTCTTGACAAGTTCAAGGAGTATAAGGCTAAAGTTGAAAACTTGTTTGGTAAGAAGGTAAAAACACTGCAATCTGATCGTGGTGGAGAGTATATGGATCTCCAATTCCCGAACTATATGATAAAACATGGAATTGTGTCCGAACTCTCGATCCTTTGTACACCTCAGCAGAATGGTGTATAAAAGGAGAAACAAAACCTTGTTAGACATGGTAGACTCTATGATGAGTTATGCTCATCTTTCGGACTCGTTTTGGGGTTATGCAGTGCAGACTTCATATTATATCTTGCACAACGTTCCTTCGAAAAGAACACCTCTTGAGTTATGGAGAGGTCGTAAAAGTAGTTTACGCCACTTTCGGATTTGGGGTTGTCCGGCACATGTGCTAGCAGCTAACCTGAAGAAGTTGGATCCATGTTCGAAGGTTTGCCTCTTTGTGGGCTATCCCAAGGAAATGAGAAGAGGATACTTCTATGATCCGAGTGAGAACAAAATGTTTGTTTTCACTAATTCTATCTTCTTGGAAGAAGATCACATGAGGGATCATAAGCCACGAAGTAAGCTTGTTTTACGTGAGATCTCAAGTGAGACTGAGACTGTTGAGGGTTCAACAAGAGTCGTTGAGCAGCCCAACAAATCAACAATAGTTGTTAAGGTCGGAACGTCTAGTCAACCAGCTCAAGAGTTGAGAGTGCCTCGACGTAGTGGGAGGGTTATGAACCCACCGGATTGCTAAATGGGTTTGACTGAAGCCCATAACGTCATTACGAATGATAGGGTTGAGGATCTGTTGTCTTTTAAGAAAGCAATGGAGGATGTTGCCAAAGATGAATGAGTTAAAACCATGAACTAAAAAATGGTGTCTATGTACTTCAATAACATCTGGGAGCTTGTTGATCCACCTGATGGGGTAAGACTTATTGGGTGTAAGTGGAACTTTAAGAGAAAGAGAGGTGTAGATGGAAAGATGCAAACCTTTAAGGCTAGGCTCTTGGCAAAGAGTTATACCCAGGTCGAGGGAGTTGACTATGAGAAAACTTTCTCACTTGTTGCCATGCTAAAGTCTATCTGGATTCTCCTGTTCATAGCCACATTTTATGATTATGAAATTTGGCAAATGGACATCAAGATTGCCTTTCTTAATGGTAATCTTGAGAAGACCATCTATATGACTCAACCAGAGGGGTTCGTATTTCCAGATCAAGAGCAAAGAGTTTGCAAGCTTAATAGCTCCATTTATAGGCTGAAACAAGCTTCTAGATCTTGGATCATCATATTTGAGACTGCTGTTAAGTCATTTGGCTTTGACCAGAATGTTGATGAGCCTTGTGTTTACAAGAAGATCATCAACAGCTCAGTAGCTTTCCTGGTACTGTATGTGGATGATATCCTATTCATTGGGAATGATGTAGGGTAGCTGACAAACATTAGAGTTGGCTAGCTACCTAGTTCCAAATGAAAGATTTGGGTGAGGCACAGTATGTTCTTGGGATCTAGATCATTCGGGATCGCAAAAACAAACGGTTAGCCCTATCTCAATCATCGTACATTGATCAAATGTTGATCAGGTACAAGATGCAGGATTTCAAGAGGGGTTTATTACCCTTCAGGCATGGAATCATTCTGTTTAAGGATCATTGTCCTAAGACACCTCAAGTAGTTGAGGAGATGAGATGGATTCCTTATGCTTCTTTTGTAGGAAGCTTGATGTATGCAATGTTGTGTAGCAGACCTAACATTTGCTATGTAGTAGAGATTGTCAGTCGGTATCAGTCCAATCAAGGATTTGATCACTGGATGACAGTTAAGACGATCCTCAAGTATCTTAGGGGAACGAGGGACTAAATGCTGGTGTATGGAGATAAGAATCTGATCCTTACAGGATACACAGACTTTAACTTTCAGACTGTTTGAGATTCTCGCAAATCGACATCGGGTTCAGTGTTTAATCTAAATGGAGGGGCTGTAGTTTGGCAAAGCATCAAACAAGGATGCATTGCGGACTCCACTATGGAAGTCGAATACGTAGCGACTTGTTAAGTAGCTAAGGATGTTGTTTGGCTGAGGAAGTTCCTTTCAGATTTGGAAGTTGTTCCAAATATGAATTTGTCTATCACTCTATATTGTGATAACAGCGGGGGTGTGAAAAATTCAAAAGAGCCTCAGAGTCATTGTCGGGGTAAGCTCATAGAACGGTAATATCTCTTGATCAGGGAGATTGTGCATCACGGTGATGTGATAGTCATGAAGATCACATCAGAGCACAACGTTGCTGATCCTTTTATAAAGGCCCTCACGGTTAAAGTGTTCAAGGGTCACCTGGAGAGTCTGGGTCTGCGGGACATGCGACATATTGTCTAGGGAAGTGGGAGATGATACTGGGGTATTCCCTAGTTTATTATATATTGTACATTTTTATATTGTATTGTACATTAATCTCCCGAGTCATTAGGACAAGTGGGAGATTGTTGAGATTGGTGTCCTAATTCTCCCGAAGTCTCATTGTTTTGTAAAGATGCACATTGTTTAATGAATAAAATAATTGTTATTTAATTCTGGCATTTACTCATATCCAATAAACAAAGCTTCTTGGTTATATTATGTGAACTTAAGCATGTATATATGATATATAAGTGGATCATGCCTTAAGTGAGAACCTAAATAGGTCATAGTATAAGGATTAAGGTGGGATACCTGATCCTGGTGAAACTACGGATACGACCCGCTTTGTAGAGGTTTGCAAGTGTTGTAAAGTACTACAGATGGTTGATCCTGACCATTAATGTGGAGACGTGAAAACGAGGGTGTTCTATATAAAGAGTTTGTATAAGACCTAGACCACGAGATAACTAGATTCTATATATAACGTCGTTGATACTAGAGACTTATATCTCACCTAAACGACCATAGGTGACACGACCTCAATTCTGAGTGTTTTGGGAACTCCTACCTTTGAGGGCGGTCCTTTGATAAGTATAGGTGAGAGTGGTCAGATTGCCAACTCAACATGCCTACCTTTTTGGGGGCTTATCTGATCTGGGAGCTGGAAACTCAATCCACAATATGGAATTCACTTCTTTCCCGAAGTAGAGATAAGTAGAGAGATTGCTCCCTTAAGAGCTGATTCCAAGGCTTGAACATAGTGGCCACAACTTCTCTTTGGAAAAGAAGACTCTATTATAGTAGGACTATAACTTATGTTCATTAGAGGGATCAGTGGTACTTAAGGAGACAGATGTAACTACAGGGGCATAACGGTTATTCGCTCAGCTATACTTACGAGCGATCTGTGAAGGGTTCTCGCACTGCTGATTGGTTAAGATGGACACATAATATATCTATGGTAAGGAGAGTTCAGCTGTCAGTTTTTAGTGGAGTGTCTAGTAGTTAATGGATGGTGGATCCCGTGACTAAAGAGTTTAGTCAGTTATTCACGTACTATTGGAGCTTCGAGCTACAGGTCCATAAGGTCCCCTTGGTAGCTCAATGGATACAGTTAAGGATCAGTTCTTGGTGTTGATTTGAAATGTTCAAATTGACAAGAGGTATTTTGATTATATATGATATAATTGGTTTGATGTATGAGATACATCTAGTGGAGGATTGATGTAAATAAGATTTACATTAAGTACCATGGAATATAAAAAGAACTATGGTTTATATGTTTCATGAGATGAAATATTAAAACTATAGGCTATAAATATAGTATGATAAGTTGGTTATCATTTATCTTTATAATAGTATTAATTATTGGAAATTAATTATTTTTCTTTAATAACTAAATGAGTGGGTGGTTATTGGATTCATGGTAACCGTGAGTTTAAAAGAAAAATGGTTTTCCTTATTTTAGTAAGATTTACAAAAGGTTTTTCATAGAAAGTTTTGAGATTTCTCTCTCGACGAAAAAGGGATCTCACAGTAGTCGTCAAGTAAATACGAATTTACAAAACGACAGCTGGATAAGCTAAACGATCGTGCAGTGGCGAGCTAAACGATTGCATAGTTTTGCTAGACGATCGCTTGCGCTAAGTAAACGATCATGTAGAGTTTGTAGGCGACAGACCTAGCTAAACGATCGTGTAAAGTCGTGTATGCAATCGGTGTTTCCTCCTTCATCTGCCTCATACCAAGTTCGAACAGAGCCCACCCTCTGGATTCTCACACCGAGAATACCAAGATAGCCTTGTTGGTGGTGTCAGACTCAACTCGACACGATCGAGGTTTTCTAGAGGCCATTCGTGCTGTTGCTGAGGAGTTCGTGACCGAGGCAATCGTTGAGAAATTTATGAACGAGCGCGAAGTGTTCGTGTTGTGTTCATTGCTTTGTTGCAGTCATGTAGATCGAGCATTCGAGGTTGCTGTTGTTCGAGCGATCGTGCGCAAAGGAGCATGGAGACACGTCTTCAAATGTGCGTAGAATTTTTCTCTTTGTGCATTTGTATTTTTGCATGCTGTAATTTCTGTATGAATTACATAACTGCTTGTTGGAAGTCGACTGTAAATATATTGTTTATTTATGATTGTGATTTGGAATAATTGTTCTTCCACTGGTCATGGAAATCTTAAATCCGATTTCCTTCAAGTGTCCTCCTACAGGTGGCATTTGGGTAGGTCGATACCAAGATGAATGGAGAGAATGTTCATAGTAAATGGGATCGGAAGTGTGACAACATATCCCTCGGTCTCTCTCATTGGGTTGGATAAAGTTTTTGTGCATCACCTCGTGGAATCGTGGGTGTCCCCCTAAAGGATGGCAGTTTTGCACAACTCTTTATTTGATCTCCAGAATTTGTTAGGGTTGCTTTAGTCTCTTGTCCTAATCGACTTTTCCCTAAGGTTTGCCAATTAGGGCGGGACTCTATGACCTAAAATGATGGGTTACACTTACAAAGAATTATTAAGAATATTAACAAATTCTAGACCAAAAAATGGTGACTACTAGATTCTGTTACAAGGAGTTGTTTTTGTCTAATGGTTGAGAATGTCTCATTTCAACCATGTAGATTCCAGGAAATCCACTTCGGGGTCAGTATTTACTCTAAATGGAGGAGATACAGTATGAAGTAGTATAAAGCAAAGTTGTATTGCTGATTCCATCATGGAAGCGGAGTATGTAGCTGCATGTGAAGTAGCCAAAGAAGTAGTGTGGCTTAGAAAGTTCATGTCCAATTTGGAAGTTGTTCCAAATATGCATCTACCTATCACCCTTTATTGTGACAACAGTAGAGCAGTTGCAAATTCCACAGAATGAAGAAATCATAAACGCGAAAAATATATCGGGAGCAAGTACCATATCATTAGGGAGATCGTACACTGAGGAAACGTGATTGTCACGTTGATAGCCTCAGAAGACAACTTAACTGATTCGTTTACAAAGGCTCTCCCAGTTAAAGTGTTCGATAGTCACCTAATGATACTAGGATTACGAGATAGATAGAACTAGGGCAAGTGGGAGAAATACGGGGTATCTGATACCCTAGTTTATTGCATTTTATCTCTCGTTACTCAACATTGTATATATTTGTATATATGTAAATCCACTGGAGTTTTAGTCTAAGTAGGAGTTTGTTGGGTTGTATGTCCTAAACTCACAGTTTGTAATATTAAACATATTCTATTTACAATAAAGATATTATTGAGCTTTATTCAATAAAACTGTTATTAAATATGCAAATTGCACTTGTAAAGACATAATCCTATAAACTAAGATCAATGGCTATTAGATGAATAATGGACTTTATGTAGAGACATAAGAATGGACCAAGTTCTAGTAAATAGCCAAAACAGTCTATAGTATACGAATGAGGTTGGGTACCTTATTCTGGTAACACTATTGGATGAAACCCACTTTGTCTTTAGTACAAACGATGTGATCCTAAATTATTCATGTGGAAATATGTGAGAGGGGGTATCCTATGCAATGAGTTTGTGTAATACCAGACTAAGAAACAAGTCACTCTTACTTTATAACATTGTTTACTGCTTAAGACTGATTATTTCAAAGCAATGATTTAGGTAACTTGACCTTAATTCTGAGCTAACTATGAACTCCTGTTTATTTGGGATTATCCTTAGATTTGCATCGATGAGGGTTGGCTCAACAGTACCAGCTCAATTAGCCTCCCATTTTAGGGGTAAGACTGGGTAGATAGCTGGGGACATAGGGTGCAAGATAGAATTCACCCCTATTCGCTATTAGGGATAGTAGAGAGGTTGTTATCTTAAGTTTTGATTCAGGTTTTGAACAAGGGGCCTCACCATCTTATTGGCCCGATAGGGACTCAGTTTGGTGATTGGATCACAAACCAATTGTCCATTAGAGGATCAACGAGATTTAAGGAGAAAGATGTAATTTCGGGGGTAAAACAACATTTGACCCAATCGTTATTACGAACAACCTGTGAAGGGTCCACTTATTGATTACGGTTAAATCAAGTGGACAGAAATTTATCTACAGTGAGGGAAGTACAACTACTGGGTTTTAGTGAAGTGATCTGGTAGTTAATGAATATTGATTAATTCAGTTTAAAGAGTTTAGCCAATTAATCTCGGATCGTTGGAGCCCATGATTTGTAGGTTCATTAGGTCCCCCTACTAGCTCACAAACGGATTAAACTTTAGAATAAAGTGACGAGTTTAATTTGAAACGTTCAAATTCGAATTAAGGAAATTCGTAATTATATACGATATAATTACACGTTTAATTATTAACTTAAATGAAATTAGAGAATTGGATAATATTTAAATTCGATTTAAATATCAATTTCATGAATAGGAATTCATGATAGTGGAATTGGTGTTTTAATAATTTAATATTAGATATTGAATTATATTGATTAATTAATTAAATTTTTTAATTGATTAGATATATTTTATTTCAAATCAATTACTTAAATTAATTTTATCTAAAATTAAAATTTGAGTTTGGTGAAAATTCAAATGATAAAAGAAATTTTTTATTTAATTTAAGTTTTTGAAATTTAAATTAAAAGATACATATTGATTTTAAATAAATAAAAAAATGAAACAAAATTTATTTTTTTTAAAATTAATTTAATATTAAGTGGTTTTATCCCACATATGAAATTGGGACAACACCAAAATCCACCATTTTGCACAAGTAGATGCTGTCAATGAGATGTGCAATCTGATTGCATGAATCACATTATCAAAAACCTAGTCCTTCAACTGAGAGGAATCGAGAGGATACTGATTTGTTTTTAGATTTTGAATGAAGGGGAAGTTCTTCATTGCATGCATAAAAACTAGTCTTTTCCTTCTCCAAAATTCACAAGTTTCAGCTCATTTTGATTTCCACAAATCAATCTAAGATCCAAAAGAATAGTAGAAAAGATCAAGTGGTGGTCTACAAGCTTTTGGATTGAAGATTGAAGTTGAATTTGAAGGTTGAAGTCTTCAAATGTGAGCTTTTCTGAAACCCTCTTTTTATGCTATGAACATGGTTAATTAGTTGCTAAAATTGATGGATTAGAGCACTTAACGATCTTGATTTCTTTCATTAATTGCATACTAACTTCATCAGAACTCTCAAATGCTATTGTGCTTACAACGTATTTATCGTCTCTCTCTGTTGTAATAACGATTCTGGATTTTGCGATTGCTGCAGTACTATTGCAATGGATCAATATGACTAGTATCGACTTTTTCCATAGGGGAATCTCTTATAGCAGACTTCTAAGCTAGTCTGTTTCCTAACTAGATGTTGCTAGTGCTGTTAGTTTTTACTCCATCGTAGATTGGGCTAAAATAGTCTTTTTCTTGTACTTCCAAGAGACAACTTTGTCTATTATATTAAAGCTATAGCCACTTGTAGCCTTTGAATCATCCAAGAAGGAGTTTCATCAGCATCCTTGAACCCTTCCAAGACAACGGGAAACTTCTAATAATGTAATCCTAGGTTTTGGGTTTTCTTCAAGTACCTCACAACCCTTTCTATAGCATTCCAATGCTCTATATTAGGTCTGCTTGTAAACCTACAAAGTAATCCTACAACATAAGCTATATTAGGTCAAGTACAGTCAGCAACATATCTAAGATTGCATATAATGCTTACATGCTCTGATTGATTAACACTGTCACCGGTGTTCTTAGACAACATAAGAAGTACAAGCTGGTTTACATTGAAAGTAATTATATTTCTTTAGAATATTTTCTACATAGTTAGATTGATGCAAAGAAATTCCCTTTTCAGACCTAGTCACTTTTATGTCTAAGACTACATTCGCTTCTCCTTAGTCTTTCATGTTGAAGTTTGCATTCAATGTAGGTTTTACATAATTTATGATCTGCAAGGTTGGCCCAAAAATTAAGAAATTATCTACATATAGACATAGAATAGTGCACAGATTATTTTCAAACTTATAGTAGATACATTTGTCACTTTCATTCACCTTGAAACCTTTAGATAGGAATAGGTTATCAAACTTTTCATGTCATTGCTTAAGAGCTTACTTCAGACCATAAAGAGATTTATCTAGCTTATAAACCTTATTTTCTTGACCATGAACTATAAAGCCCTCAGGTTGTTCCATGTTAATTTCTTATTCAAATTCACCGTTTAGGAAGGCGATCTTTACATCCACCTGATGTATCTCGAGGTTACAAAGAGCAATGAGAGAAAAAAAAAAACACGAATTGAGGTAATTCTGGTGATAGAGGAGAAAGTGCAAAGTAGTCTATGTTTTCTCTCTGTCTAAAGCCCTCTGCCACTAAACTGGCTTTAAACTTGTCAATTGTTCCATCAGGTCTAAGCTTCTTCCTTAGGATCTATTTGCACCCTATTGCTTTGCAACCTGGGTGTAGGTCTACTAAGTGCCTAGTCTTATTTGACTCGAGAGAGTTCATATCATCATTTATAGCTTCTTGCCATAAGTTGGTATCTACAGAGGACATAAAATCTTTTAGGTCTTTAGGATCTTCTTCTACATCATAGGTCTGGAAGTCATCCCCAAAATCCTTGACGGTCCTAGTTCTTTTGCTTTTTCTAGGTTCTAGGTCGGCTTCGAGGCAACATTTCTAACTAGGGTTAGATTACTAGATCCTGAATCCCCATTATTTCTCGATTTAAATGAAAATCTTGAAGGATCTCATTAAAGAGAACCATGAGCGGAAGCGGGATTGTCCCAATTCCCATTCCTCATAGAATGTAATTATTACATAAAAGAAAGAACATATTATGCATTTACATAAATTACAACATGCTTAATTAAAAAGAAACTTAGGGTTTTAGAAACCTTTACCTTCGAAGACTTTCTTCAAGTATCCCTTGATCAAGTTACAAACACAACCACGATGGCTTCCTTGGTTTTCTTTGGTAAAAAACCCATGAGTGGTGGGCTTTGGCTATTTTGGAATAGCAAGGGAAAATTTGGAGTAGAAAGGAGGATGAGGAATGTGACTATATCCTCTGAGACAATCTCACTGAATGTTTTTGTCTTCCTCGTGAAGTAGAAGACAGTCCCATTTTCTAAAGCCAAATAACACATTTTTTCACCTATGTGAGTGGAGAGAATAGAGGGGGAAGGAGTTATAACTTCCTCCGTTATTTAAATTAAAATAACAATTAATAGATATATAAATATGATAACTAACTTATCATATAATATATATATTAAATTATATGTTATATCAAATATAACATATGATCTATAGTTTTAATATTGTATCATATACAATATAACCTATAGTTTCTTTTCTCTCTTATTTGACATTTAATATAAATCACATTTATATCAAATTTAATTATTATGAATCCAATTTATATAATTAATATTTGAATTTTAATCAAATATTTATTTTCTCTCACAAATGCTATTGTGTATCAAATACATTATAATAATTATATCATATATAATTAAAATAACTTAATTATATCATATATAATTAAATCCCTGTTTTATCTAAATAATTTAAATTAATTCAAAAACTTACTCTCATTTAATCCTATTGAGCTACCAAGGGAAACTCATGGACTTGTAGGTTGAAGCTCCAACGGTACATGAATAATTAATCAAATTCTTTAATTGAATTATTCACCATCCATTAATTGTCGGGCACTCCGTTAAAGACCGACAGTTGCACCCTTCATAGTACAGATATATTTCTGTGTCCATTAGATATAACTAATCAACAATACGATGACCTTTCACAAATTGCTCGTAAGTACAGTTGGGCCAAAATTACCGTTTTTCCCTTGTAGTTACATCTAACTCTTTAATTACCACTTATCCCTCTAATGAACAATAGATCATAGTCCAACTATTACTACAATCCTCTCGGGCCAGGAGAGCGTGTGATGCCACATTGTTCCAGCCCCGAAATCAACCTTTAAAGGAGCAATTTATCTATTTAGCCCAACCTCGAGGAAGGAGTGAATTCCTTCTTGTGTAGTCGTGTTCCCAACTCCTAAATCAGATGAATCCCCAAAATGGCAAGCTTATTAAGTTGTCAATCTAGCCACTCTCACCCATACAAATCAAAGGATCGCCCTCATAGGTAGGAGCTCACAACTTACTTAGAATTCAGGTTACGTTACCTATGGTCATCCTAGTGCAACGTAAATCTCTATTATGAATGACATTATATAATGAAACTAAACATTTTGTGGTCCGATCTTATACAAACTTCTTTGTACAGAATATTCCCACTCACATGTTTATATATGAATGATCAGGATTAGATCGTTTGTAACACTTTACAACAATTGTAACACCTACAAATTGGGTCATACTCGTAGTGTCACCACGATAAGGTACCCAACCTTATCTATCTACTACAGACCATTTAAGTTTTCACTTAAACATGATCCACTCGTATGTCTCTATATACATGTTTAAGTTACAAGATAACCTTGGATGTTAGTTTATTGATTTGTGGTTAATGCTACCAAAATATAAAATATCATATATTTAACAAATAAACAACGAGTTTGTTTAGAACATTTACAAACTATAGGACCCAACGAGATTTAGGGCATCAACCCTAACAAATCTATCCTCAAAGAAGTCAGCATCATTTGACTCAATGATCACTTGGTTTACTAGGTCATAGAACCTATAGGCTTTACTATTTATGGAAAAACTTATAAAGACACACTCATAGGCTCTGCTAGCTAGCTTTCTTCGTTTAGGTTCTCGAATCCTTACAAACACTATACATCTCCATGTTCTAAAGTACGACAAGTTTGATTTCTCATTCTTGAGGACTTCGTAAGGTAAAATTGTGTTTTTAGACATTGGTATTCTATTTAGGACATAATACACGATAAGGGTGATTTCACCCCATCAATAAGAAGCTCCTAAACTAAGTAAAATAGCAATTACTAGCTCAGCTAAAGTTTTGTTTTTCCTTTCGGCTTTTTCGTTCATTTCAGGAGAGTAAGGTACAATCTTTTTTGTATTATTCCATGTGAGTTAATATAATGACCCGACCCCCTAGGACTCAAATTAGGCCGTTACTAAATACATGCATGCATGAAACTTAAAACGACACCCTTTTATGGTAAAATAAATGCTAAATAAATAAGGTAAATTCTAAAGTCCTTCATTAAATTCAAATATTAAAAAAAAAAAACAATAGGGTACCCATAAATCGTAAATGATAATAAATAAGTTTGAAAACAATTCTTAATAGTAAGTTTAAAACATCAAAACTAAAGGAAAAAAAAAACATGAAAAGAAATCTAAATCTCAAGAGTGGAAGCATAAAGCTGGTCCTAGTGGCTCGATCATGGATTCCATTTGTCATTCGCCAGCACGTCCCTACTCTTACCTGAAAAATAAACATGAGAAAAGGTGAGTATAAAATACTCAGTAAGTAACCCCACTACTAGAGTCAGACTAGACATCTATGTTCTCTAGATGCCTACCTCTGGTGAAACATATAAATTGCTCTAGTCCTCATGGGACACATACATACATGAAAAACTGATTTCTATCCTACTGTAGTTAAGTATGTCCACTACCTCTAGAAAGTCCCGTAGGACCCAAAACCTCGGTGAATCCTAGAGGAAACATAACCTCTGGTGAATCCCGAAGGAAACACAACCCCTGGTGAATCCGGAAGGAAACACAATCACTTACGTACACATGGTTATGCATACATCTCTTTTGTATACACATAACCCACTTAATGTGTATCTCTTTCGTACACATGGTTATGTATACACCTCTTTCGTATACACATAACCCACTGAATGTGTACCTCTTTCGTACACCTAGTTATGTATATCCTCTTTCGTATACACATAATCCACTGAGTGTGTACCTCTTTTGTACACCCTAAATCCTTTCTATTAATGTAGGGATGCATACCTCTTTCGCACACATGGTTATGTATACACCTCTTTCGTATACACATAACCCACTTAGCATGTACCTCTTACGTACGCCCCAATACCCTCTAGGTATGTATCACTTTCATATATGTTGGATCGATATGGCAACCCTAGAGGGGGGTTGGGTAGGGTTTAATTAAACTTTTTTTTCTAAATTAACCCAATTAAACTAATTAATACACTTTTTATAAATAATAAGAAAAATTCAATTTATGCAACAAATAAAATGACAAAAATGTGATAATTTAATTCTATCAAATTTTAGCAAATAAATAAAAACAAACTAAAACATACAATAAATTGCTTAAATTAATTGCAAAAATAAAAAGGAAAGAGTTAGAGAAGAAGACACCGTAATTTTTATAGTGGTTCGGTCAAACTCGACCTACTCCACTCCCCAAGTGCCTCTTGGGAATTTGAATAAAATCTTTCCGACTCTTTCCACGGATTAGAGCCCAACCATTATACCACCGCTCCTTTTACGGGTTCAAGAACAAACCCGATCCTTTCCACGGTTTAGGATCAAACCGTTACAAATGTTGGAATTTTTGAAGAACACAATACAACTCTCACTAGAGTGGATTTACAAGTTTAAGCACTCAACAAGTTTATCCTCACAATACAATAACACTCTCTCAAGAATAAGATGAAAAGGAAAAAAAAATTGAGAACTTAGAGAGAGCAACAATGGAACTTTTGAGTTTTGGAGGATTATGAAATGTAAAATTTATTCGTTTAAAATTTGGAGAGGAAGATGATTTATATAGAGATGGAAACATTTTTAGAAACCACAATTAATTTGGACCATTGGATTTTGGAAAAGAAAAATCAATGGTGGAGATTTTAAACTAAACTAGTCGTTAGATACAAACAAAATATAATATTAAATTCATTTTCTTTTGAAATTCATTTTCTTTTTAAAATTAATCCAAAAATACATGTGTCAAAAACTAGCCGTTAGACACAAACATAATAATATTAAATTTATTTTCCTTTTAATTTTTTTTTTTCAATTTTTTTATTTTAAATCAATCCAAAAATCAAAAGTCCATCATATGTTAATCTCTTAATGATCCACCATTCAACCAATATGCTGCCACATGTCTACATGCAAATGGTCTGGTTATGTCACGTCATCCACCACGGTATTTTCTCTATAGACTTGTTTCGGTCATATCATCTTCGTTTTAGCTCCGATTTGAGTGATTCAAGAGGTGTTGGAATCGTTGTTCTGAGCTCTACGCTATGGACATATTAAAACACTAAGATTTTTAGTAATTAAAAATTGAGTTTGTTATCATCAAAACATTGATTAATTAATTAATTAAAATTAATTAATTTGAGATTAAGGGCCAAAAAGCCAACAATCTCCCCTTTTTTATGATGACAAACCATTCAAGAAAAATAGCTTGAAATACATGTAAACCATATGTAGCACATAATAAAATTCAACATATCACCATAAAGATCATTCTTGAAATTCACTCAAAAAAATAAATTCTCCCCCTAATTAATACAATCAAAATCATAACAAATTTATAGCATATTTTTCTTAAACTTCTCCCCCTTTAGAATCATCAAAAAGAATAATTAAGAAAAATTTAGAACTACATAAATGTTTCCCTTAAAAACATGAACATAAATTTAGCACAACTCCCCCTAAGAATATTAACACATGTTTTCCATATCTCCCCCTATCAAAATACCTTCTAAAAGATTTAACAAGTAAAATTATAAAATCAAGAGGTATCACAACGAATAATATCGAGCTCAAGCCTATTTTTGCAAAAGTTTGCTTCATTCAAAGACTTAGTAAAAATATCCGCTAATTGATTATTAGAGCCTACAAATTCAAGAGTAATATTATCATTTTGGACATGCTCTCTAATAAAGTATACCTGATATCAATATGCTTAGTCCTAGAATAATATTATCATTTCACACAAAGATAGATTAGTAGAACCAAAAGTAATATCATCCACGTATATTTGTACTAAAAGCATATCATTTTCTTTAGTCTTAATAAAAAGAGTAGTATCAATTTTACCCATTTTAAATCCATTCTCAAGCAAGAAATTACTAAGTCTATCATACCAAACTCTTGGAGCTTGTTTTAAGTCATAAAGAGTCTTTTTCAACTTATAGACATGATTAGGAAAATCAAAACTTTCAAACCCCAAAGGTTGTTCTACATAAACTTCCTCCATGATATAACCATTTAAAAATGCACTTTTCACATCCATTTGATACAAAATAAAATCTTATAAGAAGCAAAAGCAAGCAACATTCTAATAGCTTTAAATCTAGCAACGGGTGCAAAAGTTTCTTCATAATCTATTTCTTCCTCTTGACAATAACCTTGAGCTACAAGTCTAGCTTTATTTCTAATGATATTTCTATTTTCATCCATTTTATTTCTAAAGACCCATTTATTTCCAATTATAGAAGCATGAGAGGGCCTAGGGACTAACTCTCAAACTTTATTCCTTTCAAATTGATTTAATTCTTCTTGCATAGCTAAAATCCAAAATTCATCATTTTCGGCATCTTTAAAACTTTTTGGTTCAATTTGAGAAACAAAAGCAAGATTATTAAACATATTAAGAGAGGAACGAGTTTTCACACCTTGTTCGGGATCACCAAGAATTAATTCTTTGGGATGGGAAGGAGCATACCTCCACTCTTTAGGCATGGATGAAGAACCAACTTCGTTCTTTTCGATTAAGCTCACCTCTTACTTACTTGAAACAATTTCCTTGCCTTTGTCACTAACAAGTAAATCTCCAAAATTTCCTTCTAAAACATCACTATAAATAGGCTCATTAGAAATAACATTGCAAGATTCATCAAATACTACATGCATAGATTCCTCAATTACTGAAGTTCTTTTATTGAAAACTCTATAAGCTTTACTAGTAGAGGAATAGCTAAGGAAAATACCAACATCCGTCTTAGAATCAAATTTTCTAAGTTTTTCTTTGTTATTCAAAATAAAACATTTGCAACCAAAAACTTTGAAATACCCAATATTTGGAATTTTGTTATGTCAAAGTTTATAAGGAGTTTTATCCAAAGAGGGTCTAATTAAAACTCTATTTAAAATATAACAAGCGGTGTTAACAGCTTTCGCCCAAAAGTATGTAAGTAAACCATACTCATGAAAAATTGATCTAGCAAATTCTTGCAAACTATGATTTTGTCTTTCAACTTCACCGTTTTGTTGAGGAGTTCTTGGAGCGGAGAAATTATGAGAAAAACTATTTTCTTCACAAAAAGTTTCAAAAGCATTGCTATCAAATTCTCCCCCATGATCACTCCTAATTTTAGAAATCAAAAAACCTTTTTCATTTTGAACTCTTTTTGCAAAACTAGAAAAGCTTTTCAAAGCATCATCCTTATGTTTTAGCATCAAAACCCAAGTAAATCTTGAAAAATCATCAACTATCACAAAGGCATAATAGTTCCCTCCAAAACTAGCAATTCTAAAAGGGCCAAATAAGTCCATGTGTAATAGTTGAAAGGGTCTAGTTGTAGATATTACATTTTTAGATTTGAAAGAGGACTTAGTTTGCTTACCCATTTGACAAGCATCACAAACTGTCTTTTTCATTTTTAAATTTGGGAAGACCTTTAATCAAAGAATTCTTGGAAACATTTGAAATTAAGTGTATGATAGCATGCCCTAGTCTTCTATGCCATAACCAAGAATCATTATGCAAAGCCGATAAACATTTATCATTAATAGGACAATCATTCAAATCAATAATATAAATATTTTCATCTCTATTTCCAACAAATATAACTTTTCTATCACTAGCATTTTCAACGATGCAATTCTTTTTATCAAACACAACTCTAAAGCCTTTATAACACAATTGACTAATACTAAGTAAAACATGCTTCAAACTATCAACCAAAAGTACATTTTCAATTAAAATAGAAGATTCATTACCTATACTACCTTTACCAATTATTTTACCTTTCTTGTTGTCACCAAAGGTTACAAGACCTCCATCCTTTTTGGAGAGAGAGACAAACTTGGATGGGTCTCCCGTCATGTGCCTCGAGCAACCACTATCCAAGTACCACTTGTTTTTTCTTAGAGGCTTTCAAACAAACCTACAAACACAAATGTTCAAGTTTGATTCTTTGGTACCCACATTTGTTTGGGTCCTAGATGATTAGCATTGACAAACTTGGGAATCCATTTCATTTTTGCATAGACATTTAAGGCATTGGATTTAGACAAGTAACAAGAATAAGTTGCATGTCCAAACTTGCCACATGAGAAACAAACAACATTATGCAAAGATTTATCTCTTACAACAAATTTATGCTCTCTACTTTTCTTGGAGAAATTATTCCTTGGAACATTGTGAAACTTTGCCCTTTGAGAAAAATTTCTTCTTGGAGAAGTAGTACGAGCATATTTCAATTTAAAACACTTAGGTCTAATATGACCTTCAACACCACAATAATGACATATAGGCACAAAGTTAGATTTAACATGCTTAGACACAACCTTAGGCATATTATGAGATGCTTTAACAAAGATAGTTTTAGAACTTGAAGGAGTGAACATTCATCAATATAGCCTAAACCTCCTTTATCACCAAAAGGCTTGCCTACTTCAATTATCTTGTCTAATCTTTGAGCACCTATTATCAACTTTTTAATAGATTCTTTAGCCTTATCAAGTTCTTGCAAAGCACTAAATTCCTTTTCTTTGAGTAATTTAATCAAATTATCTTTTTCACAACTATCATGCTCAAGAAATTTAACTTTGTCAAGAAAGACATTTTTCTCATCACAATCAAAAGCATGCTTGTCACAAGAGATATTCATTCATCAATATGCATAGTGTCACAATCGCTCTTTCGGAAGCTTCTCTTAGCGATTGTGCGGCACTTGTTCCCGCTCACGAACAAGCCAGCCAACTCAAATACGGACTGCCGATGGCACACCGAGTGCCTCTTGCAACCTCCAATCCCGTTTTAGGGAAAATGGTTTTAGAAAACGGGTTTAGAGAAAAGGTTTTCGTAAGAAGATTTGAGAGTGTGTATAAAGAAAGAAAGATTGTAGTAGACTAGAAAGCAATAAGCAACAACAACGGCTTTATAGAGTA
Organism: Benincasa hispida; assembly: GCF_027475165.1. Taxonomy (NCBI): domain Eukaryota; kingdom Viridiplantae; phylum Streptophyta; class Magnoliopsida; order Cucurbitales; family Cucurbitaceae; genus Benincasa; species Benincasa hispida. The sequence continues at coordinate 35,816 of NW_028326623.1, forward strand.
CTACTCCGGGTATGAGGAAATGATGGTTAGTCTTATCCCCATAGAGTGCATTCTGAACAAAAAGCCAACTGGCACCCTTGCATATGCAAAAGGGCGAGTGGTCACTTACAATGAAAATGTAAAGAAAGCAAGCTAACTAAACTAATACAATACAGGACATGAAAATATGCTAGAAGGGGGTTGGATTGGGCATGCGGCCATGGGCAACAGGCCCTGGACAAGCATGACCGTTACATTCTCCCCCACTTAATTGGTTGACGTCCCTGTCAACCGACCTTGTTCAAAACCTGCGATGGCCGGAGCTACATTCTTCAAGTCTTCGGCCCTCTCCCAACTGATCTCTTCGTCGGGGAGATCTTTCCATTTCACTAAGAAATCTGTCAGTTCTCGTCTGGGTCTTCCACTACGGCGTGTACGTTTACCCAAGATTTGTGCAACTTCGTTCTCAGCAAAACTCTTCGTCGTGACTGATGGGCGCCTTAGCATGTTCCGCTGTCCATCCTCGGGTTCGAGATGATAGGGCTTCAGGAGGTTCACACCGATGACAGAATGAATCTTCATCCATGGGGGTAACTGAACCCTATATGAGGTTCTCCCGACCTTCTCAATTACCTCCACTGGACCTTCATATTTCCTTACTAGCCGTTGGTCTCTCTGGCCTCGGAACCGAAACTGTCCCGGTCGTAGCTTGATCAGGACCTTGTCCCCAGCTTGAAACTCCAGGGCCCTCTGCTTCTTACCAGCCCATTTCTTCACTCTTCTTGATGCTCTTTCTAGGTAGGCGCGAGCTATCTCAGGGGTTTTGCTCCACTCTTTAGTGAAGTTATGTGTCTGAGGACTTTTGCCTGCATAAGGGTGGTCCACCAAGTGTGGCCTGAGTGGCTGTCTGTCGCGCACTTCGAGGGCCGCCTTTCCCATCGCAGAACTCTGCTGGCTATTGAAGCTAAGCTGAGCCATACCTAACAACTCGTCTGGTTGTTTCCGACGCCCAGCCAATTCGGGCGGGGCCATCTGACATGCCTTCCTGGCAGGCGGCTTTGCCCCTGGCAACAACTCAACCTCATGGTCAATCCCCCTTCGTGGGGGTAGGGACTTGGGCAAGCTTTTCGGCCTGACGTCCCGATACTCTTCCAAGACAAATAGATCGTCTTGGGGGATCTCCTCTTCAGTGGACTCAACCGATTC